>NW_027411866.1:119977575-120247575 GCF_047663935.1 Musca autumnalis | reverse complement strand
TATGTATGTATGTATTTAACGATGTTTGTGTACTTTGACGATGTTCGCCTACTTTGAAATTGCTAAATATAGTCTATGAAAATATTGATTTATAATTGGTTTTCATTCGACAGTGGTTTTCTTTAAAGTCTTTTTAATTTGACATTTTCATAGAACAATTATTGATACACAGGACTATAAAGTAATTGCAGAAGTTAATCGGTTGTGTTGCAAGTGAACGAAGTGTTGTTTTTCTTCATAAATTAAAGTGTAAAAAACATTCGTCGGAAAACGGCCGTTGTGCCAGAAAAAAATAAGCCGTGCGTGAACGGATAATGTAAGATCGACATGTTATACAGCGTGAGATAGAGGCATTTCTTCCACCATTTGACATTTTATATAGCGAGAACATCTGGCCGCAAAAATTGGTTTTTCTCGTTAGATTCACATCTGTTTGACAATCGCTCTTTCGTCGATGTATGCAAAGAAATTGTGAATAAACACGATCGCGGTGTTTCAAACGACGTTTATAAGATCGTCACAGACGATGAATCTTGGATGTATGCGTATGAGCCCGAAAAAAAAACTATACTCAACTATTCAAAATCCCTCTGAGGAGCTGTCTACTCTCATCCTCTGAAGAGCTGCCAACTTCTATAACTTCCCAGAAGCCCTGTAAGCAGTTCGTTTACTCCCAGGAGCCCTCTGAGCATTGTTTAACTACTTAGAAGTAATCTGAGAATTTTGTCAACAACTCAGAAGCCCTATAATGAATTTCCAACACACAAAGAACTTCTGATAACTTCTTAAAATATTCTGAAGCCTTCTCAACTATTATAAAGTGTTATGAGGATTTCTGTAACTACACCGAATTAATCTGGACCATTTTTCCAATACTCAGAAGTACTCTGTGAACTTCTTAAACTACTGGAAGGCCGCTGTAGACTGTTTCAACAAGTCAAGTCTTCAGAGGCCTTTTCAACTATTCAGAAGCTTCTTTAACAAAGTACTCCGAGGATTTCATCAGCTATATAGATGCCCTCTGAATACTTCTTTAACTCTTAAAACTTCTCAAGGGCTTCTCCAAATTTGAGTGTTATGAGCGCTCTTCTAACTATTCAGAAATTTTCTGTATAATTTTTCAAGTTCGATGACATATTGAATTATTGTGAAATGACCTATACAATTCTCTAGAAAGCTTTTGAGGAATGTTCAAATATTTAAAGGCTTTCTTAGGACTTCTTAATAATTCAGTAGCCCTTTGAATATTTTGTATATACTTATTATTCAACTATTCAGAGGCCACTATTCACAAGTTCTTCTCCATTATTCAGAAATCTTCTGAAGCTTTCTAAACTTTTCAAAGGTCCCCTGGGGACATCTATAACTACTAAGAACCCATCAGAAACCTTCTGAAAAAAGCTTGAAGGCTTATTCAACTGTTCAGAAAACTTTGGAGATAGTTTTAACAATTCAAAGGCCTTATCCTCTATTCAGAAGCCCTCTGAATATCTTTTCAACTACTAAGGAGTCTTCTGATTAATTCAGAGGTCCCTTAGGACTTCTAAAACTATGCACAAGTCTTCTTAAGTTTCCTCGATTATTCAGATGTCTTATTAAGATTTCTTCAAGTTCGATGACATATTAAATTATTGTGAAATCCTCTAACGGGGTTTGAACTATTCAGAAGGTATCTGAAGACCTCTACAACTCTTCAGAAAGCTTTTGAGGAATGTTCAACTATTTGAAGGCTTTCTTGGGACTTCTTAACAAGTCAGTAGCCCTTTGAATATTTTTTCATCTACTTATTCAACTATTCAGAGGCCACTGAGAACTTCTTAGACTATTCGCAAGGTCTACACTATTCCTGAGGCCTTCTCGATTATTCAGAAGTCTGAAGGTTTCTAAACTTTTCAAAGGTCCTCTGGGGACATCTAGAACTACTAAGAAGCCATCTGAAATCTTCTGAACATTTTTTCAAGTACTCACAATTCCTCTGAAAACTTCTTCAAGCACCTAGAGGTCCTCTGATGACATATTCAACTATTTTGAAACCACCAAACGGCTCTTAAACTATTCAGAAGCTATCTGAAGACTTATACAACTGTTCGGAAACCTTTTGATATGATATAAACTATTCAAAGGTCTTCTGCGAGAAAATTTTCAAATATTCTGTGGACTTCTTCCATTGAGAATTTCTTCGACTATGCAGAAGTCTCCTGAATCTCTGTAATCTATTTATAACTACTCTATGGACTCTAATAACTCTTTCTAAACCACCCGAGGACTTCTTTAGCTATTCAGAATAGCTCCGAGGATTTCCTTAATTATTCAGGGGACTTCCGTAACTATTCAGGAGCCTTATGAGGACATTTTGCACATTCATTAGCCCGTTGATTTCTGTTTAGACATCCGACATTCTCTGAAAATTTCATGAACTATTCAAAAATTAGAAATAGACTTCTCCATCCATGCAGAAACCAAATTTAAATTTTTTATACACATATTCAGAATCATCTAAGGACTACCCCTGTGAAAGCTTTGTTGAGAAACAAAATATTTAAAAACCAAATCCCGCGATAATTGTTCATGGCTAAACTGACCCTGAGGCTACTATACGGCTTGAGGAATGTAGAACGGTTAATTCTGAGTGGCATTGGCATTTTCCTTGAACAAAACCCTTACCTCTTGCAAAAATTTGTCAGTATTGAACTATAACTGTGACATCTAGCTTGATTGTTATTGCACTGCACAAACTGTGGGATCCCTGTATACGTTAGGCCGTAACTCTGTTATCTGACCACGAACATCAATGGAAAGGACGAGAGTTTTTATTTCAAAAATAACTTGAAGGGTTTTTACACGGTGTGCTTTATGCATGTTATGCATAGCAGCTGCCACTGTTTTTTCGCCCATATGTAATTTCTTCTCCACGGCAAAATTTTCTTTTTCATTCGTTTTCTGTTGTTTTCGTTATTTATGTTGTGAACAAACAAAATAGCGGTGTTCCTTTTGTTGTACAGATGAGAATAGAGCGCGTTCTATTCGTAAAAAATGCATATGTATACCCATATCACTTTGATGGATTGAAACTTTTGTACATGGTTCACATCATGTGTACAAAATTCAGATCTGTAAAAAGTGACAGTCGTTATGCATAAAACATACCGTGTAGAAACCCCTTTACGTTGGAGGAACATATCTTCCAGCAATACAGTAAACATTTTAGCAATTTTCACACAAAAGTTTTATTCCATTAAACCCGCTAAATATTATCTGATCATCATCAGCCCCTAAATATTTTACGATCATCACCAAAAACCAAGCGTTTCTATTCTGGTCAGAACCCGACCTCTATACAAAATTTCGTGACGATTGGTTCATAATTGCGGCCTGTAATTTGATTACAATTTTTAATTGACGGACAGACGGACACACATCTCAAAATCGCTTTGTTTCGTCGAGATATGGATTTTGGTATACCACATGGGGTCTACGACGAATATTTCGCGGTGTTACACGAATTTTCGGAAAAACCAACATTGTGGTGTGGGGTATAATGAGGCTAAAACCTTGAAATTACCGAAAAACTGGCGGTGCCGTTCTAGGGGGGATGTACCAAACGTGGAACTGTACCTACCATTCTCTGTGGGAATGTGTAATACCCCCAACAAAGACTATATACAGCAAATTTAAGCCTTTTCAGTAGGATTAAGCGATAAAAATCGGGAGGAACATTTTTTTGGGTCTATATGAAAATGGGGACTGAATTTTATGCTGATCTAAAATATATTGTTACGAAAGTTATTGACAGATTTAAGAAAATTTAGATGAATTTCTGTAATTTTAAGAATTTGAATTGTAACGTAAATTTTTATAAAAAAATTTAGTTTATTCGTATCAGATTTGAAACAACAACTATTACTGCAATCATGAAAATATCCCTTAGTCTTAATATTCACTCTTTACTTAGCTAAATTGTTTTTGTACTCTCTCTCATTCATTTGCTATTCAATTACTCTTCTACATTGTAACTTCATTGTTACCCCTCGTACTCCCTCGTATTTATTACCGCTGGCGCATTGAGGAGTTGTTTTTATTAATTCGTCTGTTTGTATACGAGTATGTGCAACTGGATCTAATTTGAACATTGGAGAACCTTCCAGATGAAGGGTGCTGGACCAGCCTATGCATACGCTTGCGGGTATAAATACGATTGTGTAACCGGTGGGAGAGTAGTTATAAATCATTCCGCGAGTTAAGCCGTCAGTGTAATCTAATGAGTAAAGAATTAACCTGAATAGAGTAAAGCTGTGTCCTTACTAGTTACTAGAGTTAGCTGTGTGCTAGTAGAGAAATAAAGTCTTGCGTTACTAATTGAAGTGAATAACGTCAATAAAGAATTGTGGAATCCAAAACGAATCCACGTTTTATTTGGTACAAATCGTATCGGGGGATAAAACAACGTCTACACGGGATTAAGTCAAACCCTAATTCCCTTACAATATATACTTCATAGGGTCTCTGCCGTCTATTGCGATGTGTTGCAAACAGAATGACAAAGTTAATTATATACTCCATCCTATGGCTTTTGTAATGACGAAACAAAATCTTCGTGGTTGTGCTATAAATATCTTCACTGCTGTACATGTGTTGGTGTTCAATAAAATGTGTCTTCAAAGAAATATAATCAGAACTCTATTCTTTTGAATTTGTTTTTTTTTTTTTTTGTACATAATTCATTTTTACTTAGCTTGCATGTCGAGAGACCTTCACTTTTGTCAGTGCCCTATAATGTGAACAGTTGCAACCATAACTCCTTCGTCTTCTGCAATCCGTCAACCGTAATCTGATTTAATAAACTTTGGACAAAACTACAATATTTCATCTAATACACACAAACACATAAAAATTGCAGAAAATGTTTAATGAAAAAACTTTCAACAAATTATAGAATTTTGTTATTTACAATGAATGACGACAAATGCAACAATATTATAACAAAGAAATTACAACAACAAAAAGACAATTTAAATAACTATCATGTCCAGAGATCAAAAGAATCTTAACATTTGCCAACAATGACCGGTCGGTCGGTCACCCAGTCATTCGTTTAGTCCTTTTGCCCATTGTTAGAATTTGAGCTGATCCAACGGGTATCTGTACATGTGTTGAAGTTAGCAACAGGATCCAACAGGATATAATAATAACAATAATCTTTTATGAAGAAAAATATTCTATCTTGTCTTTATATTGCACGGAAATCACAACAATGCTAAGAGAAAAATTGAATGCTTAGAAAATGTTCTCTATTTCTTACAACTTTTTACACGGACACACTAACCCAAGCGAGAGACACACAACCATAGCATGTAACATATCGTACAGCGATAACTCCTTTATACCGGACAAAACGCATAAATATCCCTAAGCAACGAAGAAAAATACGCAAGTGCGATGACGTCTGTTGAACTACAATATGAGAGAATTGCATGCAATTGTGTTATTATTATTTATGCTTTTATGTACATACATACATATGTATGTATGTATGTGTAGCAGTTGGAAAGTAAAACTTAATACCCTACTTCAGAGAGCAATGAAAGCATTAAATTTGTGTTATGTAATATTAATATCGTCAGAAAGCAATGGCATAGATTGGAATATTGAAATGGAGGCTATCATTGTTTGAACAAAGCATCAGAGACGAAATCGACACAGAGTCGAACCGTACCAATATTCTAAGTACCCAATATTAACACCATACCGGCTCAGACCTCAATTTCGTCTCATATGAGCAGTTTTGGTTTGAACACTGCAACGAACATCTTATTTACTTATGTTGCAGCTAAATGGACATCTTGATCATAGCAACTTAGGTCGTTAGATGTATGAGGGAGTGGTCCTAAATACTACGCCATTTTGGGCACTTATCTCTTATTTCTACACGCTATTAAAAATTCCACTCGCCATAGTCCATCTAACAACTGTATTTAATTTTGGGAGTCATTCTTCTGTATCGTTGTAAATAGAACCACAAGAAGCACCTTTGGTACAAATTTTAAAAGCAATCTAGTATAAGGCGGAGATAGCAAAAATTCCCACAAAGCTGAATTTTTGTGGAGAGCTAGGGTTTGCAATTAGAAGTAATGTCCTAAAAGTCCCCATTGATCCAATGTGTGCGAAAGAAATTATTCAGGGTCAAAGGTAAAATTTTAAGACTTTTTCTGTTTTCGGAATTTTTCTTTAAAACGGGGGTCTAATAAAAAAGTGACGAGCGTAAATATTGTTATCGTTAGTCTCAATCGTTAGTATCAATCCTAAAGGCTAAGGATATAAAACGGTGTATCTTTTTCACTGTAGTTTTGGTTTAGCATTTTTGCATGAATGGTTACTCTACCTTACCCTAGCAAAGGAAGTGTTTAATCATGAATTTATTGACGGTATAATTTAATTTGCCTGGATGGTGTGGCCATTAGGGTGACGAATTCCTACTCTTTTTCTCCAAAAAAAAAAAAACTTCAAGCAAAAATTCATATTCGTTTGTCATTATGTAACCCATTACAAAATAATGTGACAAGTTAAAACTGCTTACTAAGTAATGGGTGCCACCGTGGTGCACCGTATGCACACCCGCCTTGCACGCAGAAGATCGTGGGTTCGACTCCCCGCCCAAGCAATATCAAAATTTTCAACGATGGCAAAATACCCCTCAGTAATGTTGGCGATATTTCCTGAGTATTTCAGCCATGTAAAACTATTCTATAAAGTGGTGTCGTAAGACACGCACGGTGTGCCTTAACCAAATTTAAATGGAAGGTGCTTACACCTCGGAAGTTTTTGCTGATTTTCACAGCTACAGCATTTTCTATAGGCCCATTTACATAGGACTCGCGGTTTCCAAGCAAAATCGTGAAAACCTAAAGAATCCCTAAAAAATGTGAACTTAAATCGCGATTTATTTGAAAATCCCTCCGACGATTTTTTTTGTTTCTTGATATTTCTCATCTATGAGCATTGTAGTTTCAGAATCTGGAAAAACTTCCCAGGTGTAAGCCCATTCCATTTAAATTTGGTTAAGGCACACCGTGCACGTCGTTCGGACTCGGCGAAAAACAGTAGGTCTTATATCACTGAGCTAATTTGAATCGGGGTGCACTCATTAATATGAGAGAAGTCTCCCCTGTCCCGTCTGGGACGTTTGTGGAACAATTATTATTAAGTAATGGGTACGGTGGAACAGACCGCGTATGTCCGACTACCACTACTAGGGTTGTGTGTTTTATGTTCACTCGGCACCCTAATTTTTTGCTAAAAAAAGAAACAACAGATGGCGGTGAATATGTACGCGTATAAACAATCCTTAATGTTCGTGCGCGTGGTACAGTGTGTTCGACTAAAAATCAGAAGTTCGCATGATCAAATCAAGAAGAGAGGGAAATAAGTGCGTTGGAATTGAAAACAAATTACACCATAATATCTAGGGTATTGCTAAATTTGTCATTACGTTTGTAACACATCGAAATATTCGTCGGAGGCCCTATAAAGTATATATAATCTTGATCCGCAAAAAATTCTAAGTCGATATAACCATGCCCGTCTATCTGTCCGTCCGTCTGTTGAAATCATGATAAAGCTCGCATTTTGTAAGATAGAGCTTTGTAATTTCTATTACTTCTAAGACGTTTGGTAGTGTAAATGTTTGATATAGTCCACACAGAACGGTGCCTCCCGATTTTCGGTATTTTGAAAGTTGTGGCCTCAATATCCACCCCGAAGTGGCTGAAATTTGGTACTTAGACTTGCATGGGGTATAACATATTTCAGAAAAGAATTATCAGAGAGAGAGAGAGAGAGAAAGTCGTCAGTATAGGTCCACGACTTCATATAGTCCTCATATAACGGTATCAGCCGATTTTCTGTGTTTTGAATGTTGTGTCCTCAATATCATACCGAAATGGGTGAAATTTGTTATTTAGTGTTTCCGCTTGAAATTTTCCGGCATAGATCCACGTCTTCATATAGCTCCCATGGAACAGTACGATTTTCGGTATTTTGAAGGTTGTGGCCTCAATATCCCAACGAAGTGGCTGATATTTGGTATTTAGACTTACATGGACGTATAACATATTTTAAATGAGAATTATCAGCACAGGTCCACGTCTTCGTATAGCCCCCATAGAAGCGTACCTCCCGATTTTCGGTAGTTTAAAGGTTGTGACCTCAAACGGTTATAAAAATTTCCACCATATTGCCGCTACGGAACGGTACCGCCCCCTATTTTCAATATTTTAAAAGTTTAAGTCACATTATTCAACCGGAATAACTAAAATTTGGTATTTAGTATTCGATCAAGGTACAAAACATCCCTTGCAAAAAATCAGACAATATAGGTTCACGTTTTGTCCCCCCCCCTCCCCCCATTCAAGACTTTGTGAAGACCTTAGTCACAGTTTTCTAGCGTATTGGTTTCTAATTGGAATTTCATGTTTCCAGAAGATAGAAAACTTACTCGCAAAAAACTATCCCTACTATTCCAGTTGCCTAATTTTATGTATTTCGAGGCCTTTTTGACAGATTTTCCTACCGAGATTGCTATAATTTAATACTGTGCGTTGTCAGAGGATGCAAAAGTTCAGTTCGTAAAAAAATTAAAATATTGGTCAATGTTTTGGAAAGTATAATGATCACGGCCTATATGTGCTATTTTAAATGGAGCATTATCAGTTAAGTTATGAGGAACTTAGTACTTTTATAAACAAAAGGAAACTTATTGCTTATATTAACTTCAATACAATAACAAGTTATTCTAGTGGTTATAGAATAACTAGTTATTCAGGGAGACATGCCCCTGTTAAAACAATCGGTTAGTAGGGTTAGGAAAGTAGTTGTTATGACTACCAAAAAGTATTGTAAAACCCCATTAATTAGATAGGATTTTTTGGTGGGTTGTCGCAATTATGCTTATTAATAACTAAGAGAAATTAGTAAGTATCAGTCAGCTGTGCCGACAGAGATATTACCTTAGCCTCGGACCAAAAGAAACAAAATTAAATACAGTACTTCTGGCGGCTATTGGTGTTTTTGAGTATTTGGGCCAATTTCTCAGGAAATATGGACTTGCCCCCGAAAAGATTGTGCCGTCGTAACAAGGGCCACGATAACAGTCAAGTTCTTAAGGGATAAAATCTACTTAGTACTTTCAAAAAAATTGATTAGGCGCAACTTAAAACGCATTTTTCTCTTGTATGGAAATCTCTAGGGCTTTCATAGGCAAAAAAATCTTCGACCATTCAGCACAACTCCAACAAGAAATTCATAAAAAAACAAATATTATCTCTTTGACAAAATAAATTACACATTTGGTAGAGTACATGTTCAGGTGTAGCGGTTTATGCCCTTCGTCCTCACCACACCAAAGAAACTATATACATAGTTGTTTTATTTTATTTATTTTTTCTTTAAAATGTTTATTGTCCCTCTTTCCACACACAGAAGTCCTATTCGCTTATTCCTTACAAGATGTTTTCTTACAAATATTAGATTTTATTTAGAAAAGTGAATGAGAAAAGCTCTTTATATTGTTGTGTGTTTCTTTCTTTTTTTGCCATAAGAAAACAACAATATAATCATACAAAAGGTAATAAAATACACCAGCTAGACCAATTTATACATAAATCAGCAATAAGTAAATTGTCCTTCTTAAAAGAAATATGATGGGCGGACGAAAAAAATTGTAGATGATTTGAAGAGAACATTTATTATTTAGTTTTAAATTGTAAAGACGTTTACATGTCTTAAAGATGATAAAATTGAATCGTTTTTTTAATACACACATACATATTTTGTCTTCTTAACAAAAAATGAGGGTCTATTTAAAAATAATTTAAAATAAAATGTTCTAAGAAATAAAAATAATTGGTGTCTCCAATAAAATACTAAAATCGATTATTTTATTTTTAAATGTTTATACTCTTTTCAATTTTGCCAACCATATATCAGTCTAGCCTACCCTGATATCGAATTTTTTGTATGTATGTATATCTATGTATAGAAATTTTATCCTGTACATAGTACATATTTGTATTCATAGATTACGTTAAAATTGCATTTCAATTTGACTGAGCTTACCCTTGTTGACTTTGTGAATCACTTGATGCAATTGACTTGGATTGACTCTCACTGCAGCGCACCGAATCCGCAATTAAATAATCTGTAATTAAGAAAAGATTAATGATTGAGATTGAGGCATTCCTTGTTTGCTTGGGATTTTTATGACATCGTATATATCAATGAGGATTGTGGTAAGTACCTATTGCAATTCAAATTTACGAGGATCCACAGATGTAGTAAACTGAGGATTTCTTTTTATTTAGCTAACTTGGTATTAATTTGTACAATTTGAGTTTTTGTGAAAAGAGAAAAATTAACAACAAATAATACCCAAAATCAATGGTATACGTTCAGGATAATGAGAAAATTCAGAAGATTTGTATTAGTGAATAAATCTCTGGTTTTCATACATAAAATTTTCAGGAGAGCGAAAACAATATTTAATTAATTCTCTTTCGAGTTGAGCTGTTAGGCCTTTAGAGATACATTGAAAAATTAGGAGTCTACCGAAGTCCCACGCATCCAACCATTACACTACGTTTCACGGGTGGTAAAGCCGATCTTCAGGTGTATTAGGATGTTTTTGTTGTGACAGACGAAGGCAAAGCTTGGAAACTAGTATATATATCGCACTTCATTAGATAAATGTATATGCGAAATTATGTCAGTTAATTGAAACTCCAAACTTTTCCTATAGTCCAGCTTGGTAATCCCATTTTTCAATGTTCACAAATACTATGGTAAGTTTTATTCCTACATCATTAGTAATTGCTCTTCTATATCAGAGGATTTTTATTTTTGATTTGATCATCAATTATTAGGTGTGTCTTTTTACGTGATAATTTGTAATAATTATTACGAAATGTTACTAAACGCTGTCTTTTTACACAAAAGTTCAGTAAAAGAGAGCGAAGTGAGAGAACAATTTTGACAGTTGTTTGCTGAGAAATTGCTAAAAGTTGCTGAAAGAATTTTTCCCAGCAACATTTAGTAAGTTCGTTCAGCTGTTTTTTAATCATCTGCTAATGGTCAGCTGCTCAATGTTTATCTTATTTTTGTGGAAAAATATTAAAAATATTATAAATATTACGATTCAGCTATATTTATTGATTAATTTATTAATATATTACCTATATTTTATTTATTTTGCTTAAAATTGAAGAGCTTTTTCATTGCTTTGGAGTTAGTTTTTCTTTCATGCATTGGCGCCAATGTTTTTGTTTTGGTTATCAACTGTTATCTTGCTAAAGTTTACTAAATGCTGTCTTTTTACTTTTTTCTCTATTTTCGTACCAAAGAGTAAAATCTTTCTTACTCTCTGAAAAGAAGTTACTGAATAATTATTACTGAAAAAGTAAAAAGACACAACTATTGTCTACTAACGTTTTGACAAGTTGATGGTGGCTTAGAACGCTAAGACGCCGGCAACCTTGACACTCAGTTGTCGGAGACCCAGGTTCGAATCCCAGCCTGGCTCATGCTGAAATTATTTTTTATTTTTGCCTTATTAAGGCGAAGGCCATTTATAGTGATATTTAATTAGTTCTCTTTCGAGTTGAGCTGTTAGGAGTCTACCGAAGTCACACGCATCCAACCATTACACTACGTTTCACGGGTGGTAAAGTGAAACGTAGTGTAATGGTTGGATGCGTGGGACTTCGGTAGACTCCTAATTTTTCAATGTATCTCTAAAGGCCTAACAGCTCAACTCGAAAGAGAATTAATTAAATAAATGGCATTCGCCTTAATAAGGCAAAAATAGAAAACAATATTTTTTTGTAATACTTGATACATGTCGATGATTTTGTCTTGTCCATAGAGAGTACATATCCATCCAACAATCTTCATACAAATAAAAATTTAAAAAAAAGAAATAAAATTTTAAATAAACAATTTTTTTTTTCAAAAATTTGCAGGCAATCGTCAAATAATAAACAAAATCAACATACCTATTAATTATACGGATTTATTTCAGAAATAATGACATCGGATTTTGCATATTTGCATATTTTTTAATAATAAAGATACGAAGATTCTGTTTGGACCAACATTTGTTTCAAAGAAAACTGAATTCAATAGCAGGAACATATTTTGTATTTTTGTTGCATATTTGCATATGCGCAAAATATGCAAAAATATGCGGATTTTTTTAGCATTTTAGTATTGTTATATTTTAAGATTGATAAAGTTTGAAGTTACGAAAATCTCAATTTTTTGCTACTTGGCGAATTCGACGACACATATCTGTGGAACGGTTAAAGCTATTTGTCCCTTTTATACATTAAATTAAAGGCCATTCTGTTCTCAACATTTCTTGCTGAACATCAAATTACGTAAGTCTATTGTAAAAATAAAATAAAATTAAAAAAAATTAAGTTTCAGTGTTTTATTTAGAAATGCACTTAAAACTAGGAAATAATTTGTCGCTTAGCCTCAATAAATATATTCTTTCTCATGATGCAATCTCTCAAATAAAACGCTTGCCGTTTAATTTTGCCACCATTTATAATTTGGTTCATATTTATTGGTTCATATTTATTTATTGTCAGCCAAATCTGAAAAGTGTGCAAAGTTTTAGTCTCATTGGTCAAGTGCAACTGTGTCAAAATTGAGTTACCAGATTTGAACTAAACGGACCAAAGCAAGTTAAATAAAACACTGTAAAAAAAAACATTTTTCTTCTAATATTATCAATTTTTGGGAATGAAAACGAATATCTTTTACTTTATTTGAAAAATTGTCTATTTGGGCGAAGTTCTATTTTAATATTAATTTTAATTAATTTCTCGTTGGAGTCGAGCTTAATGACCGATGATTTTTGCATGTAAAAAAGGAAAGCCGAAGATTCGAACCCACACAACCACCATTATGTGAAATGTTTCGCCTTTTGTAGAGGCTCATCAGACATATCGGCCGTGGAATGGCTTCGCTATCATCAAACATTTCCTTTCTCAAATGCAATTTTGTTTTTACAAAGATGGACATTTGTACATTCATTGTATGGCTTCAATGACAAACGCTTACATTTTGTTCATACATGTTTAACATTACATAAGGGACTGACATAATGTGGGGTTGGAGTCATCTGGGTACAGATGACAACTAGGTTATGAACTCGACACCTTGCTATGTCGTTCACAATTTTCAAGCTGTTTACCATCCTTTACCCCTCCTGGTAATTGATGTTCTGTGGTCAAGTTGCAGGATTTTTTCACGAAATTCGAAGTTAATGTTTAAGCTCTTGAACAACTATTAAGTCTCACTTGTAATTATGACTGGTAGACCTTTTTCTAGGAATTTCGGCAGCTGATTATTTGTAAGTTTGGATCGAATATTTCTGGAGAAATTTCTATTTTTGCTTTGTTAAGATTTTTGTCGTCTTTTGGTTCTTTACGGTGTTTTGCACTATCAGATCAAACAATTCCAGCCAGGCCAACAAGTTCAGGACTAAGGTACCACATATGATTTATCATTTTGTTATTTCCTTTTTCTGATATTTGTTTATGAATGCCTTTCGTATTTAGTAAATCTTCAATGCGGTTCAGGTCTTGTTTTGGACCTTAAAAATATTTCTGAATATCGTTTTCACTATTTTTTCTATTAAACTCAATCTATTGTCTCTATTTCTTTTCAACCTATTGATAATTGGTTTGTCTTTTTACGTACTGAACTTTACTGAACATTTTTTCTTCAGTAAAATTTTGACAATTGTATAATTGAAATGTTGCTAAACATTACTGAAGAAACAATGTTCAGTAAAGTTCAGTACGTAAAAGGACAAACCTAATGTTTACCCAATATATCCTATATTATATATAAACATTATCTTGTTCATTATACGTTTTGTAAAGTCAATAACCCAAACTCTCACTTGTACTCTCACTCAGTTGTTGTCGTGTGTGATACCAATAAATAAATAAACTAGAAAAAAACATTCTGGGGCCGTTAAACCAGTCTCGAACGATTTAAACGCAAGGTGCTTCTATGGCCTGTTGTTCTTAGGAAGAGAGCTGGGCAGTAGTTTTTAAACATTCTCGCCTACTTCTAACTTGGATTTGTCAATCGCAGACTATTCTTATAGAAATCGCTTGAATATGTTTGGTTGATGTCCGGATGTCCTTCCAAACTTGCAGTCAAAAATACCTCTCAACAATTGGTCTAATAAGTCTGTACGGTGGTACAGAAGCTCTCGACCTAATATCTGCTCGAGCTGGTGAGACCCCATTATTCTAGGCACTTGTACACTGTTGGGTCTTGTTTCTTCACTGAGTGACTGTCAGTTTCAGGAACGCCTAGGAGTTGTTCATTACCCTCATGTGATACCAAAACAGCAACCCTTTCTTTCTGCTCTGTTTTGAGAAAACCCTGTAATAGTTTTCAAGGCAATTATCGTCTTTCTGTGAAGTTGTTGCGTGTATTTTTCACGATTTATTCTCCGCTGTTCACGGATAAAGCTTCTAGAGATCTTGAATTTGTAGGGATCCTCTCCGAGAGCTTCTTCTGTAGCCAAAATGCAACTAGTAACGTTATTATAGAACATCTTGCAGGGGTCCAGCATTAATGACAATTTCTCAGTTACGATTTTCTTGAAGCCACGCTTGATTCTTTTCGGGACAGATAGTTCTTCAGATTCCACGATACGTTTAGCATCAAAACAAGACCTAGACCTCATTGAAAATCTATTGAAATATGAAAACATTGACACACAAATATCAGAAATAGGAAATAACAAAATGGTAACTAACACTGTGACACAAAATGGAGGCGAAAATCTGGGGCAGAGATAATTTTTTTTGGGGAGGAAAGCCCTTGGTGAGTATATTAAAAAACCCTAAGGACAGATCCGCGGTGAGTCGAACTTCCGAGTTATGACGTGATTAGGTTTCTGTTGAAGACCCTGTAAGACATCTGAAATTAGCGTTATATCTTTGTTAACTGTTGGTTTAGCTTATTTATGAGATGACATGTCTTCAGTCAAATCGAATGAGGATTATTGTGGATCAAAGCGAATGGTCCGTCCGAGAGTTGTCCAGCCAGCCAGGCAGACGCACAGTGCTAAATCGAATACAAATTGTGTAAAACGGATTTCGTCTAAAAATACTTGTTGTGTAGAACAACTATTTTGCTTAGGCACATTCGTTAGGGTATAAATATTATTTAAATTGACAAAATTACAATATCAACTGACATAAGTCACAAAAATATTTGACGTTATACGTGTCTGTTGTGTGTTTGCATTTCTGAATAGCTTCATAGCAAATATGGTATTGTGGTCTATTAAGGCTGTTCTGAAGGATTTTTTTCCAAACAAAAATATTATGTACAGTACAAATGTTACTACGCAGTTGGAATAAAATATGATTTCCAAACTGTTTTCCTAATAAAGAAAAAGTATTGTGTATAGTAGAGGTGTTACAAGCCATGTAAAATAACATATGATTTTAAAACTGTTTTCCTAACAGTTCCAACTCTACATAAAGTCTTCTATACATAAAGTTGCACACTTCTAATGTTCAAATGCTGATATATTGACAGTCCAAAAAGCTCTTTGAGCACATAGAGCATCCAATATTTCACAAATATCCCCTTATTTCATAAACCACATACAGATGCGTTATTGTTTTAATTTTTTAACAAAAGAGGTCGGCTTATGTATTGTGGTTGTTTGAGTGACTATACTGAAATCAGTTAAAACTTTAATGCAAAAAAAAAATAAATAAAATAAAACTGTGTTTGATTGATACACTGCGTTTGATTGAGTATTCTTTTGTTGAAGCAAAATATACCAAATATTATTTCAGTTATTTATTTCTGGTTTGATTTTTGTCACATTTTATTTATGAATAAAACTGTTGTTAGAAAAATGCATAAATTATTTTCGAAGTCGAGTCACTTGAGTACGCCAACACAAAACTTCAAGGCACAAAAAGCTTTTGTGTGACATCTGTTAGGATAAGAAAAAGAAAGTTCCCGGTGTCTATATTTTTATTTACGGATGCTTTTTTCAACAATAACAGCGCTAAAAACTTTAGAAAGCTCAAAAGCACACAAATCACCAACTTTCAAACACATTGCGAAAATATACCCCTATTTTTCATGATTGGGAAAAGGCAAAAGCTTTCTGACAACTTACCCTTTTGTAGTTGCTGTTGTTGCTGTAACTGTGTCGTTGGTATAAATTCCTCATGTTTTTGGTCCCCCTTTTCTTCATACTTAAGCTTATATTCCGAATGCTTTCGTAATGACAACAATAATGATTGTGTACGTGGTGGAATTTCTGGTGGCGCAGGTTCTGGTGGTGGTTCGTTGTCATCATCACCACCACCACCTAGCATATTTAGTTCACTCAAATCACCACCAGAGCTTAGACCAATCACATCATCCATGGATATGTCCATGCTTTTCGCCGCAGCAGAAGAGTCATAGTTGTCTTCTGCCTGAGACTCAGAATATTCACGTAACTCCATTTGTAGTTGTTGTAATTTCAGTTTATTGCCGTCACGTTCATTACGTTGTGCAGCATTGTTTAAGGTGGCATTACTATTGGAAGACGTGGCACTGCTAGACGAGGTCATACCGCTTATACGATTCGCATTACGTCCACTTTTCGAACGTTGAGAACGCGTTGGTACCGCACTTAATTCCCGTACACTTGGACTTAACGGATTTCCCGTTACCGAATTTGTTGTTTGCGTTGCCGTATTATCGGCCAATAAAAACGGTGCATTATTCATTACGGCCGACGACGATGCCGCTACATTATTTATTGTTGCATATTCGGGAGCATTTTGCAATCGATCTAACATAGCCGAACTTCCCGAAAATGATATGCGATCACTTAACGAATCCGAATTAGATTGTGAATCATATTTTGCATTAAGAAATGGATTTGTACTACGAGTTGTGGGCATAAATCCCAAATTGGCATTGTTCAGGAATTTATTGTTGGCAGTTGTTAGGGTTGATCCGGATGTCGGTGTTTGTTGGGTGTTATTGGCAGTCTGTGATTGTGTTTTAAGTGGCGAACATAGCTCCGTGTTTTGCTGTTCATGTTCAATTTGTAGCTGTTGAAAATATGATTGACTGCCTAGGTTGGCATTTGAAAATTCACGATTTGTAGCGGATGGATATTCATTCAGTCTTGAGGATAAATGGTCATCATGTTCGAAGTCGGAGTTGTAGCGATCCATATCTGAAGGAATAATAGGAGAAAATGAAGTGATTTAGTATAAAGAGGTTAGAAGATATAACAATAATGCAAATATTAAATCAGCCATAATTGGTATCCTCAACTCTTACGAATTGTCTTTCATGTATTTTGTCTCAGTTTAGTACGAGTGAAAAAAGTTAACTTAAAAAAGTTAATGTCTCCTAGATATCTTAACTTTACAAAATACGTCGTTGTTGATAATGGTTGTTGCTTTTAAAAATCGTAAAATATCATATACTAGCCGAACGCGGCGCGCTTCGCTACCCTGAATAACGTAAAATATAAGTTGACACATTTATTTGTAGGCGAATTTACGTCACTTATTCCAACATTTATTAAAATCGGATATATGTATAGCTTGTTTGGTGCATCAAATACATGAAATCGAACGAAAATATATATGGGAGCTACATCCAAATCTGAACCGATTTCAATATAATTTGGCAAAGTTATTTCTAGACCAAATTCTTTCACACATGAAAAATTTGGACACATTATCTGTTACCGACCAATAGATATTTGCATAAAAAAATCTAAATTTTTTGGAGGTACCTCCGATTCTGATGCTATATCTCCGGATCAAGGCGGAATTTCAGAAATTTTTATAGCCTATGTTACTTTCAGGCTATATACTCTGAAAATTTCAGGAAGATCGGTTCAGCGGTTTTCGAGTCCATAAACTTCAAACAAACAAACAAACGTAGAAACATTTTTCTACTTTATATATCGACACCTCCAAATAATAGTATGCTAAGTCTAAAAAGTGAGTTTTGCAGGAGAAGCTCTCAAAGTTTGGAATTTTTTTTGAACTTCAAGTACTATGCTAAGTCAATATTTGTTTATAACTTCTGTTCGGATTGAACGATCATTACCAAAATTATACAGAATTTAAGTTGAAGGACGTTCGACACCTCCAAATAATAGTTTGTTAATTCTGAAAAGCGAATTTTGCAGGACAAGCTCTAAAAATTTGGAAATTTCTTTGACCTTCAGTACTATGCTAAGTAAATATTTGTTTATAACATCTGTTCGGATTGTCCGATCATTACCAAAATTTGACAGAATTTAAGTTAAAGGACGTTAAATATAAAAATGTAAAGAACTTGAAAACATGCTAAGTCGACTTAGCATACTATTGTTTGGAGGCGTCGATATTTACATTTACTTTTTTCATTGATTATACTGGTGTGATCAAGTCATAAGGTTTGTGACATTCTTAGTTTAAATACTCTTTGATTGCGTTGGACTCGATGATCACATTGGTG
The DNA here is from genome assembly GCF_047663935.1 of Musca autumnalis. Lineage (NCBI taxonomy): Eukaryota > Metazoa > Arthropoda > Insecta > Diptera > Muscidae > Musca > Musca autumnalis. Next base: position 120,229,008 of record NW_027411866.1, on the reverse strand, counting down.
CCGCATAGTTTATCATAGACTGACCTATTGTGCTGACATCTAAGGATTTCAGAACATTTTTCTAATGCTTGTTAGTTAATAAACTAGCGCAGTTAGTTAATAAACTAGCGCTATCACATTTAACCATGAACTTTTTTCGCTAGATCACGAAAGTGCTTTCTATCAACCAAATGATGAGTAGTCTCCTCATCCTGTTGCAGTTCTCTGAGGTGGTATTCTGACAAGTCTACATGCTCTTCTCTCTAGATCACGATAGTGCTTCAAATCAACTGCATCATGACTAGTCTCCTCATAGTATCCAGTAAAGTCATGAGAAGATACCCTGTTTCAGTTCTCGGGGGTGGTATTCTGACAAGTCTTCATATCCTCCACCATATCATAGAGGGAATATAAAGTGTGTTTTTCGTTTGTAAGTATTGAAATAATAAAAAGTATATAGTATTGATCAGGATAAAATTCTGGGTTGATATAATGGGGGAAATATGAAGATGTGAGTCTATTCCAAAAAAATTTTGGTGGAAAGTTGTATATCCCCTTTAGCGAAGACCATTATGGTGGGATGTTGGAATAAAAATATTTCAAATACGGAAATTTGGAACGGTCACTCTATGCGGGCTATGTATATGAAGACGTGGGGGAACACCTTAAATTTCAGGTGGAATGCTATCCCCAACGAAGACTAAATACCAAATTTCAGTCGATTCGGTGGGATATTGATTGCACAACCTTCAAAATACCGCACATGGGGAGGTAAGCCTCTATGGGGGCAATATGAGGATGTGAACCTATACTGATAACTCTTATATATATTGAGATATTGAGACCACAACCTTCAAAATACCGAAAATCAGAAGGTACCGTTCTATGAACAATTTCAGGTGGAAAGTGGTAAATCACCATCGAACCTTGAATGGCGAATTTCAGTCATTTCTTTGGGGTATTGAGGCCACAACCTTCAAAATACCGAAAATCAGGAGATACCGCTACATGGGGGCTATATGGAGGTATGGACCTACACAAATGTCAGGTGAGAAATTTTATTGTCCCGACGAATACTAAAACCAAATTTTAGCCATTTCGGTGGAATATTGAGGGCAAAGCCTTCAAAATAGCGACAATCTGGAGGTACCATTCTATGGGGACTAATGAAGGCCTAAGTCGACAAATTTCAGGTGGAATATTTTGTACCCCCAACGATGACTAAATACCAGATTTCAGCCATTTCGGATGGATATTGAGACTAAAACCTTTAAAATACCGAAAATCGGGAGGTACCGTTCTATGGGGACTATATGAAGAGTTGGATCTATGCCAAAAAACTTTCAGGTGGAATGTTTTGTACCCCCAACGAAGACTAAATACCAAATTTCAGCCAATTTCGTTTGGATATTGAGGCTTAAGCCTTCAGAATACCGAAAATCGAGTGGTACCGTTCAATGGGGGTATATCAACGTGTACCGATGTAGTCTATGTTCAATACCAAACATCCTAGGAGTAATAGAAACTTTTATTCTTTATAAAGCTCTATCTTAAAAATTGCGAGGTGTATCCTGATTTCAACAGACGGACGGACGGACCGATATTGCCCACCTTAGAAGTTAGACTAAATTTGGACAAAATAATAGGAAGGCCAAATTTTGGACCAAATCGGTTGATCAGTTCGAGAGTTATAGTGCGCTCCAGCCACTGCACATGGTGCTATAGGGGTTGTTACAACTTTTGGGCTATTTTCTCAGGAAGTATGTACTTGCCCGTCATGAAACTTGTACCGTCGTATGGGGGAAAGTGAATACAAGTTGTTACAACAAAAATCAATGCGATTCGAGAGCAGGCGCTAAACTAATCTTTTCCGAAATTTTGTGTGGGAGGTACTCGAAAGGATGGACCGTTTTTTCCACATTGTAACTTCCGTCTTAAGTCTGGTAGAAAATTCACGATGTGCAAAGCATGGACCAAATCGGTTTCTCCCATCATGAGTTATGGTGCACACAAATATTCGAAGTTTTGTGTGGGAGGTACCGGAAGGAGTGGACCGATATAAACCATCTTCGAACTTGAACTAAGTTTGGATAAAATATTACGAAAGCCGAACCAAATCGGTTCATACGTTTGAGAGTTATCATGCGCACCAGCCATGCGGTCTAAACCATTATTTCGATGCGGCACATTTTGCCCTATGAAAGTGTATATACCCTCGTTAGCATAAATGCTGAGGGTATAAACAACTTCTATTGTTAACATATAAAAAATTAATCCTTATTATTTCTCATGGCATTTGGCGTTACAACGATTATACTGGCGTGATAATATCAGGAGAATTAATAACTAGACAGCGGAATCCTACGCAAATGCATATATGGTTAGGATGATCGTAGAGAAAATCTGATTAGATAGAAACTCATTTTATCACAAAATTAGGCCCAGACATTTTTGCATATTTTGACATATTTTTACATATTTGCATAAAATGAGCATATGCAAAAATGGATTTGTGGTCTAAAAATCCCACCGAAATTGCTGAAATGTGGTATAAAGTCTTCGTTAGGGGTATGAAACCTTACACCTGCAATTTGTCCGCATGGGTCCACGTCTTTATATAGCCCCCATAGAACGGTACCTTCCGATTTTCGGTATTTTGAAAGTTGTCGCCTCAATATCTCACCGAAATGACTGAAATTTGGTATTTAGTCGTCGTTGGAGGTATACAACTTTCCACCTGAAATTTCTCGTGGCCTCGTGGTTGTGGCCTCAATATCCCTCCGATTGCAAAGGAAGACCGTGATAAAGGTAACATATTTTTTCATTTGTTTTTGTTTTGGCGCTAACACTCTGTCATAAATTGTTACTTTTTTCAACACATTCACATTTTGGTCTGACCTCTTTTTGTAGAGTATGATTTATGTTGCAAAGATGTAGTTTTGTTAAAGGTTTCGCTTAGGAGTTGAAAAGATGTAGCATAGAATGCTGACCTGACCGCATGCTATGTACACGGCATACACCAGGTTCACTCTGGTTGATGAGAGAATTGCCACAATCCGTATAAAAGCAAAGTTCTTTACATTGAGTATTTTGTGTCCATTCCCCGACCGAAGAGAAATATGACCAGACCAAGGGAATATTATATCAAAGCCTAGAATATAGAATAGTGAGCAAAGGACGGGGCCAACTACGTGATAGCCTACACTACTACCATTTACATAAAGGTGATCCTAAAGTTATCAGATGTATTACCGTTGTTTGACCACCTACCCTAACATATTTATATCATAGTAAAAGTGATCTTTTCTCTTTCGATTGAGAGGTCTTCCTTTGGAATACTTTGACTTTTTCTTCACATGAGCTTGCGCCTTTCCGACCACTGAATATTATCCAACCATCAATATTTATATTGAATTTTTTATATTTTATCGATTTTGATGTGGAGTTTTTCTTAACGTAAGTTGTACTTATTTAGGACTACAAAATTTGCTAAAGAAAAAATCGAGATGTGCAGAAGCCAGAATGAAGTCCGAAAATTCTACCGAAGAGTGAAACATCAAACTGATGGCTTTGGTACAGGCACATCCTCCTGTAGAGACCAGCAAGGTTATTTGGTTACTGATACACTGAAGACAAGGACGAATAGACCAAAGATATATTTTACGATTGCTTAGGAAAAACGTATGATCGTTGTCCTGCCCATGACAATAAAATTATTCTACGCGATTTTAATGCCAAAATTGGAAAGGAGAATATCTTTGGTTCGACAGTCGGAAAAATTCAGTCTCCATAATGTTACATCTGACAACGAATGAAGCTGATCGACTTCGTAAAAATCATAGTAGTTAGCAGTGCCAGATTGAAGCATCTCGATATTCATAAGGGCACCTGGCTGTCTAAATATCAAAGAACAAGAAATCAAATTGATCACATTGTGATAGATGGAAGACATTCATCAAGCGTGTTGGATGTACGATCGTTCCGAGTAGCACACATAGATTCGGACCACTACATTGTTGCAGCAAAGGGAAATGTAAAGCAGGGAGTGAAAAAACCGAGATGTATAGGAGCCAGAATGAAGTCTGAAAATTCTACCAAAGAGCGAAGCATCAAACTTTGGTACATGCTCATCCTCCTGTAGAGACCATCAAGGTAATTTGGTAATTGATACAGATAGTGTGCTCGGGATATGAAAAGAACATTTTTCCAAACTAGCGAAGACGACCAAGATACCACAGATCCAATCCAATTGAACTTATACCGCTCGACCAAGATGAGGTAAAGACAGCAATTAACCTGATGAATAATAAGGCAGCTGATGAATAATAAGGCAGCAGGAGCCAATGGCCTACCAGCCGAGCTGCTCAAAAACGGAGGCGATACGCTGATAAGTTGTATGCATCAGCTAGTACCAATTGTTGCATATAGTTTTTGGCCTAATCCTACTCAGGACAGTTTGACATACGACCATGATGTGTTGGGTTGTTTTCAGTGGATTGATTGAGGCACCTCCAAAAAATGGTTTTTGAACAGTTTTAAAGCATCTTCTGGCGATGAAAATCTTTGACCACGCCTTTTTTCTTGATGTGCTGCCATCAAATGAAGTCATTGTATCCCCAGTCAGAACTCTACGGCGCATGACATATCAATTCCACATTTTGTCCGGTCAAACAGGCGCTGGTTTGAATCGATGTGCGAGAGCTCGCATTGTCATGATGCAGAACGAAACAAATTGTAATGAACACTCAGAATTAGCCGTCCTACATTTCTCAAGCCGTATAGTCGCCACACGGTCTGTTTTACCGAAGAAACAGGCGACAATTTGCTTCGAAGGACTTCTTCCATGAACAAGTTTTGTTGGATTTGGCTGTTTTTCGAAGACCCAAACGGTCGATTCCTGTTTTGTTTCGGGCTCCTAAGCATAGATTCAAGATTCGTCGTCTATGACGATCTTATAGACGTCGTTTGGAGTACCGAGATTGTTTTTGTTTACAATTTTTTGCACAAATCCACAAGAGTGTTTTTTTGAGCGATTGACCAATGTTGCTGGATCTAGCGAGAAAAAATAATTTTTGCGGTCAGGTGTTGATGCAATATCAAATCTTAGTTGGTGGAAGAAATGCCCAAGGATGCCTCTATCTCACGGTACATAACATGGCGATCTTGCATTATCCGTTCACGCACGGCTTAATTTTTTTCTGGCACAATGGCCGATTTTGGGTGACCCTCGCGACCTTTTTTTTGGTGTGTGTCAGACACGATTGAATTCATTAAACCAGTTTTTCATAGTGCTATAGGATGGCCCTTTATCAACATACAAATATTTAATTTGATCGATGCACTCTTGCCGTGATTATTCACGTCGAAAGTTGTGAAAAATGATCAAACTGTCCTGAGTACGTATAGGTTAAAAACTGTCAAACTATCCAAAAAAATTTTTCAAGTAAGGATTTAGACAACACAAAGTCGAACATCCCTTTGAAGGAGTTAGGATAGAGGAGCAAACATCGAACACAGGACCTATTGTTACAAACTAGAAATAAGTAGACTAATAGGCCTTATTCCGGTGCTATGATATTACACCAGTTCTTAATTACATCGAAGTAAATTAATTTTAAAATTTAAATAGGGCTAAGGTTTTTTTTTTCAGAAAAAAAAAACACACTCTGTGAGCACAACAGGACCACTCCTGGCTAAAGAGTATGTTCGGTAAGATATGTGGTGATTTCTTGCCACTTTTCATATTAACATAACTCACTGTCCTCTTATGACTCACCCAAAAACATTAACATAATTCGCTTTGTTTATCTTCCCTAGATTCTGCTAGATGTGTTGTACTTTTTTGATTGCTCCTAGGCACCTAATATTTTTATGTCTTTCATAAAATTTTAGTTCATATTGTAGTATTAAATTAATATTTAAATTAACTGTTACACATTTTTCTAATTACATATCCAGTGTCACACTTCTTTGCATGTTAATCCTTCAATCCTGTAATAACTGCTATGAAGAAAAAAACTCCTACTTCTTTGCAATCCCATTTCGTAAAAAAATTCTAATTGTTTTAAGCTCTAAACTGAATCACAAATTGTAAGTCAACCTTAAAAGCCATAGCATCACCCAAAGCTGAGTGAAAGTTATAGTGCCATAATATCCTAGACCCAAAGAGAAATACTAGCACTTAGGAAGAAAAAATATCACAAAAATTAAATTATTTTCATCACTCTTTTAATCTCCGTAAATCCTCTTATCAGTAGTACCGCTAATTGAAAAAAGGAAGAAGTGGAATTTGTCCACCCATGATGCTAGTCGTCAGTCGGAAAGATTGTTATGGTACAAAAAACAATGTAGGATATAAATACCAAATAAATCCACTCGACACTGGAGGAAAGGCCATAAAACACAATACCACAAACAAAAACACACAGATATACATGCACATAGATATGTACATATGAATATTTGAAAGTGACCGTTACTATTTCTAGCCGCAATATAAAATTGCTAACATTGATACGCCAAACAATTCGATGGATATGCGCAATAGTTGAGTGGTATTCAAAAATAGCTATGCAAAAAGCGGATTTCATAGCGTTATACTATAGAAGATGTTACATAATCAAATAGAAAAAAAAAACTCGAAATTGTTTTAAGGGTTCTTCAGTGTTTTTTTTATACCCTACACCACTATGTGGGGAGGGTATTATAAGTTGGTTTTGGCCAAAAAGTTTGTAATGCATCGAAATAATGGTCGTAGACCCGTACTTATATATACCGAAATGAATGTCTCGACGAGCTGAGTCGATCTGGCTATGTGTGTCCGTCCGTCTGTCCATCTAAACCTTGTAATCACGCTACGGGCCGCAATTTTGATCAGATCGTCACGAAATTTTGGATGTTGATGGGGGTCCCGGCGGGGAAGAAGACTATTGATTTTGGTGATGGTCGGAATGGGCAAAAAACTTATGTGAATAAAAAGACAACGTTTTTTTCCAAAGCGAATATCTCAGCTTCTGTATGGGGTATACCAACAGCAAATCCTGACAATGAAAGTAGAAAATATCACCTTTCTAATGATGTAAAGTAGGTTCTTGTAGGTGATCAAACAACGATGATATCACAATAGTAGCAAATAAAACCCAACTTTTCATTCTTGCGATTTTAATTATAATGACGAATATCACAGTTTTGTTTGGAAACTTTTCAAAAACAAAGCCTGACTATGAAAGTAGAAGATCCCATCTTTACAATAATGCAAACTAGGTCGGCGTAGGTGACCTACTAACGGAGATATCGCAATAGTCGGTAATACATCCCAAGCAAATATCTCAGAGTTTATAAGGGGTATACAAAAAGCAAAACCTGGCAATGAAAGTAGAAAATATCACCTTTACAACGATATAACGTAGGTTGTTGTAGGTGGTAAAACAACGAAGATATCGCATTAGTCACTAATAGAACGCAACTTTTCATTTTTGCGATTTAAATTATGCAAAGTAGGTCGGCGTAGGTGGTCAAATAATAGAGATATCGAAATAGTCGGCAATGCATCCTTTTTTTCCACTTTTTCTGCAATCACACTACAGGTCGGAATTTTGATCAGATCATCACGAAATTTTCTCACAGAGATAGAAGCCTATTGATGTTGGTGATGTCGATAGTAGTCAAATATAAAATTAAATATAATTACTTTGGTTCAGTTCGCCTTAAGTCATTTGGTATAAAAGCCATATAGGTGAAAACTTTCGTATATCCCTAAAAGAAATGTTTTCGAGTGAAAATATTATGCACAGAGATAGTGGTGTAGGGTATCACATAGTCGGCCCCGTACCGACTATAGCCTTTTCTCACTTGTTTTTTAATAAATTATAAATTATTGTTTGAATGATGAACTTTTTTTTAATTTTTATTTTGAGAATACATTGAATACAATAAATTTGTTTTTGAGCACAAAAACCGGTTAAAACATGGCATAGACCAGAATTTATGTTGGTCCCTCTTCCATCCAAGTGGACACTGACCTCCTCGCAGGGATCTACCTTTAACACCTGTTTTTTTTTTTTTTGTTATTTTTATTTATTTTATTTATAATACATTTCATAATTGGGCCTCAGCGCCAAAGTGGCATATTTGAGGCTATTGGCAACATTTTATATACTCAAAATAAAAACAACATTAGAATAAAACTAATAACAATTATAATAACTCAGAACTTTAGAATAATAAAAAATCTAAAAAATTTAAATATTTTTTACAGCATTTATATTAAAAATGTTTCTTTTATTGAACATAAATATTGTTTGCAGGCATATTTAAAATCTGAAATAGTTTCAATAGCTTTTAGTTCTCTAGGTAGGTTGTTATAATATCTACTACCATTGCAATCAATTCTTTGCTTAGTTTTCTCCAATCTACACCTAGCAATTCGCAGATTACTTTGATTTCGAGTATTAACATTGTTTTGATTTTGTGATATATTTATTGTTTGGTGACCGATTTGTTTAATATTCTTGAAAACATATAAAAGGGCTAGATAAACATGTTGTCCATATATTGGTAACACAGCCGTTGCAAAGTCTTTAAATAATGAGATTGTTGGATGTCGAAGTGGCAACTTATACATAGTTTTTAAGGCTCTATTCTGCAAACATTGTAGAGATTTCAAAGCGTTGCTGCGCCTGTTGTATGCATATGCGATTGCCAAGTAACTCAAGTGGGATTGGATAAGTGCTTCAAAAATTAAAAACTTGGTTTTCAAGTTTAACTTATTTTGGAATTTATATAAGATTCCAATAGCTGGAGATATTTTATGTTTAACGTTGTCTATATGAATATCCCAACAAAGATTACTCTGAAGTGTAACACCTAAATATTTAGTTGACGATTGTTCATAAACTAAATCACCATCCACGTAAATGCTAAACGGGTCGGATCTCGATATTTGAGGACGAAAACGAACCAATTTGGTTTTATTTGGATTGATAATTAGTCTATTTAAGCGGGCAAATTCCACAATTAGAGCTGCATCGCGTTCCATGCGGGCCCTTAATTCCACATCATATTTGTAGCGATAAAGCAAACATATGTCGTCAGCAAACATTATTAATTCGCCATCCAGGTTTAAATTTGCTATATCATTAAAATAAATTGAGAATAGCAAGGGGCCTAATCCACTTCCCTGTGGTACACCGAATTTAACCGATCCCATGCTACTTTTTGCTGAGTTAATTTGAACGTACTGCTTCCTGCGTAACAAATAGCTTTTAAATAACTGCTGTTCCTTCCCAGTTATACCATAATATTTAATTTTTTGAATCAACAAATCATGATCTACTAGATCAAAGGCTTTTGTAAGATCAAAAAAAATACCAGCCACACCGCCAAAACCACTATCAAGTCCCCAACAGACATACTGAACAACATTTAAAATTGCATCCACGGTGCCACAACCCTTCCTAAAACCAAACTGTTTTCCGTAAATTAAATTATTGCTTTCGAGATAATCTGTCAGACTATCAGATATAACTTTTTCAATAATCTTGTCTACTACTGGCAAAATAGCAACTGGGCGATAATCATCTAGTGAGTTGGCATCATTCTTTTTGGGTATAGGAATTACTTTATGGACTTTTAAGGCGTCTGGATATATCGCAGTAGATATCATCTTATTAAAGACGTTGACAATTAGTGGAGATAATTCATGAACACATTCCTTTACAAATTTTACTGACACGTTGTCGTAACCCGGACTCTTATTATTTTCCATTTTCGATATAATTGTTAAAATATCGCCATGATTAATATTACTAAATTGAAAATTTGTTCTAGCTCTTGAAAGAGTTCGCAATGTATTTATATGATCTTCGGGATTGATACAAATTTGTCTTCTAAGGTCGGACGCAATATTAAGATAATAATCATTAAAAAGGGAAGCTTTGTCATTGTCATTATCTAAAATTTCTCCGTGTGAATCCTTAACATATATATCACACCTCTTTGATTTCAAGAATGACTTATTAAGAAAAGCCCAACATTTCTTTGTGTCGCTACCAATCATCCTCAAATTTTTCTCATAATAACTTTCTCTTTCTTCTCGAATTGCTATTTTTATAACTCTGCTTATTCTTTTCAAGACTTCATGAACCTTGCTCTCTCTCTTCTTTACTTTCCTTCGCTTCTTCAACAACTTTTGTTTCAACATCATAAGTTTTTGTAGGTTCCCATTAATCCACGGGGATATATCAAATTGCAATTCAGTTTTTCTCGTTTCAGTTACTGAGGACTGTTTCATTGCAGCCTCCATAGAGGTCATGAGTTCTTCTGTCAAAAGTGAAACATCCAAATCCCTAGTATCTGTTGGTAGCATATTCCGAAGAATATCTCTAGCTTTCCCATAATCACAAAACTTTTTGGTAATAACCAAATCCCTTTCCTTGATGTTATTGGTTACATACTTGCAAAACAGTAAGTTATGATCTGTAAGGTCACACTCTACTGAATCAATACACAACTTCTCAGAAATATTACTAAAAATGTGGTCAATGCATGAGCCGCTTTTGGATCGAGTTACCAAGTTATGTGCATTGGAACACCCATAGTTTTGAAACGTAGACTCCAACTGTACGTAATGACAGCTGCGAAATAAGTCAATATTAGAATCACCAAGAATTATAATGGGATTGCGCGCATTATCACTTAATACATTTTCAAGAATATCAACAAAATCTGCTACAGAACATTTTTGAGAACGATAAAAAGATGTAAGCTTCATAGGTTTGTTGTCTACTTTAAAATTGTTTAAAGTAACAGTAATTATATCTACAAATCTCTCACTTTTACAAATATCAACAGAGTATTGAAACATTTCATTAAGGTATATAGTAGTACCAACGTAACCATCTCCTCTACAAGTGTGTACGGCTCTAAACCCAGGAATACAATATATTTGTGTAACATTTGCCTGAAACCATGTTTCCTGTATTGTAATTATATCAGGCAACTTTGAAAAACTGGATAAAATATCCTTAAATTTGTTAAATTTGTCAATAGAAGAAACACTTCTGATATTAATGCTAATAACATGAAGATAATTCAAGTTTAAGCCATCAGCATATTTCAAAAAATTAGAAAAATGTTTAAAGTATTGATTTTTAATCATAAAAAGAAGAAAAATGTGTATTAAAAAAGTTTAAATTCGGTTTCTTTAAAATACAATTTAAGAAGGAGATTCATAAGTAGCATCATCATCACCGTCATCATCATAATTTTCAACACCATCATCACTTGAATTTACGCCCTCAGAAACTCTATTGCGCACCATCGATCTTCTTTGAAAATGCTTGCTTGAAGTAGCTTGAAGCAATATATCGTCAACATCATCTTCACTACGGATTAGAATTTGTAGCGAAATGTCACTTTTCTTGCAGTAAACTCTCCCATCTCTGGCATAAACATGTTGATATCCAATTGACTTCAGAGACTTTGCATGGTACAGAAGTTTTAATGTTTCTTTGCTTAGATAGTCATTAACGAATACTTTTTTTGTATCTTCGTTTTCTCTAAGTTTCGCTTTTGAATTCATTAACTTCTCTTTCTGACTCTTCGAAGCAAATTTCACAACAATTCGTTTGTTTTCATCCTTCTTTTCATTTCTACCAACAAAATATGCATTCTCTACTGCGCCCTTCTCCAATTCCACACCTACACTCTTCGACAACAACAACACAGCATCGACAGCATTAACGTCATCATTTACTTTCATTCCACTGATAACACAGTCATTTCTCACACGATCGTCATGTAAAATTTTAACAGACTGCTTCAATGTCTTCACTTCATTTTTTAATATCTTGTTTTCTTTTTCTATTGCAGTGATTTTCTTTTTGTTTTCTGCAACATCTCTGAAAACCTCATCAAATTTTGCGGACATAAAAGTTATTGATTCGGTCAGCTGGTCGAGTTTCTCCAATTTTTCTAATTTCTTTAGCTCTATTTTTATTGTTTTGAGCTCTTTCCTTATGTCGCCTTCACTTTCTTCACAACACACATTGGGCCCAATGGCAGGTTTCTGAGGCAAAAAGTCTAGTTTTGAAGTCATATATTTGTATAAATTAGTAACGGGATTAGATTCTTAACACTTTGAGCCACTTAGAAACAAAATCATTTCAACCTGGCAACGCTTCGTGGTCACATACCGAGCTGTCAAAGATATTGCATGTTACTTTGTAAAATTTTATAAAAATTTATCCAACGATTAATTTTCAATGTAATTTTTCAATGTATCTCTAAAGGCCTAACAGCTCAACTCGAAAGAGAATTAATTAAATATCACTATAAATGGCCTTCGCCTTAATAAGGCAAAAATAAAAAAAAAAAAAAAAAAAGAAGAACAAATTTGTTTCGCTCGGCAATTAAAAACCGCTGATTTAATAAACAGTTTTTTTAATGGAAAAAAAGTGTAAAGGTATATAAATTAATATTCTGATTAAGAAATAAAAGAAGTTAGATTTGGTAAGGAATATTTGAAGTAGACTTGTGGTGTATTTTTTGTGTAGTTCGTATTGTAGTTTAAATAGTTTTTGGAATAAAACTCGCGGTATTGCGACGTATTGTAGAAACTATATATATCTGATAGAAGGTAATAGTGAGTACTATATGTGTAATAAAATTTCATGTCCGTATGGATCCGAATACTTATAGAAAATTACTTACAGATAGCGTGACACTTAAAAATGTGGATATTTTAATTGTTTAGACTGGGTTGGGACTGGACGATGCTCAATATGACACAAGTCGCCAAATTTTATAGTAATCTTATCCGAGTTACACCAAGCATTGAAATCTTCAATATTCTAGATCTTTAAATTTAATAACTGGTACTACAAACACCTACTAAATTTCAAGATCTTAACCTGTAATTATAAAGTTTTCAAATAACGGACGCGATCGCGGTTTTCTACTTCCAAAACATAAATTAATGATAGAGGTCACAATTACTATTGTTTTGTATACCAATGCGTCTAATAATCTCTGAGATTTCGCGTTTGGCTAAAACTTGTTGTGGGGGAGGTCCCCCACCCCCTCCATTTTTCGGTATAAAAAGTACCTTACGATCTATTCTCAGACCTTATGAATCTACAAACAAAATTTTATCAAATTCGGTCCAGCCATTTCAGAAGATTTATATTTCGAACATCATGGTATACCTGAAAAGGTTTCTATATATATGTAGATATATATCTGAACCGATCAGAGCCAAATTTTCAGGACCTGATTCTAACCTGAACAGGATTTACCATATCAAATTTTAAGGCGATCGGATGCAAATTGTGACCTTTGTGGGGCTTAAAAATAAAATCGGATTAAATCGGATGAAACATATACATGAAAACTATATCTATATCTGAACCGATTCTTACCAAATTTTGCAGAAGTACTTTTATGCCCATTAAAAACATTGGAAAGAAATTTGGTAGCTCTAGCTGCTTCCAGTGACTTGTTGCCTCAAAAACCTGTCATTGGGCCCAATGTGCAACATTCAGAACAGCTGTAAATCTCACTCTCATTTTTCAACAACCTCTCAAATGCTCTCTTCGTTAGTCCAGAACAACGAAAATGAAAACTGATTTTGCATGTATCGCATTGTACAAAATCATCAATGTCCTCTTTGATTACATTTTTGCAACCACCACAAACTGTTTTTTTGATACCAACACTACGGCGCACTGAAGCTTTAGGCATTCTAATTTATTAGATTGTATTCTGATACAGAAACTTTTTATCTTTCAGTTAAATGTATTTTTGTATTTATTACTTTTGTATTTCGTAAATAATTAAAGATTTTCTCAGAACGATTTGGTACTCGTACAAAAAACACGTCTGGTAACCAGTGTTGCCAATACTCTTGTTTAATGTAGTGAGATTATATGTACCGCTCCTACCCGTAAGAACTTGAATTGGGCATCTGCTTAGTAATCAACCCATCCTTACAAAGCAGGCTACTATACACCAAGTAAAAATCATTATGTGAACTTTTATGGAATAATTAATTTTCACAATTTTATAACGTTGGCCTATTAATGTTGACAGTTTTTGTTGGAGAAATTTTGTTACAGCTGGGAAGCACACATGCCAAATTACAGGTAGTTCGGTCAACAAATGTAGCTATAATACTGAAATTACTTAATATCGGGAGGTACCGTTATATGGGTGCTATGCCGAAGCACTGACCTATGTATGTCATGGTAGAACAAACAAGGTAAAGTAAATATTACAACAAATACAACTCAACAACAACCACATAGAAAATTGTTTTTGTTTGTAATGTTAGTGTCACCGATATATGTAAACAAAAGAAGCAAATGTCTATAAATTATTGGAATGTATAAAAAAACTAATATTCATTTCATTAAATATTTTGAAAAACATCAATGAAAATTCGTTTCATGTTTGTTTTGTTTTAGTTGAAGATTCAATCATATGATTGTTTAAGTCTGGAGTTTCCCCCATTGGCTTAACTTCATCACTTTCCTCTTTGCAGAGAAAAATGTTTACAAAACGCACTGACAGCTTGCAAAATTTACTGATCGCTACCAATATCATGATTTCATCCCGGCGAAGGGAATTATCAATTGGCTTTTCAGTTTTTGAAATGATGATTTTTTTAGTGAAAACCTGAACTCTTTAAGCATCGAGTATTCTCATGTTAATGAGAATTATGCTCACTTTTCGGCTTTCCCAAAAAACACCAGAACAAAATATTTGAAAGCTGACAGCACGATTCAACTAAGAAATCATCGATTTCTGTTAAGTTGAAATAACATCAACACAGTTACCTGTGAGTATGTCGTTGGAATTTTATTTACAAAATTCCGTTTTGCGCGTGCCTTCGCTGTTTTTTGTTTGTTTTGTTTTAGTTGAAGATTCAATCATATGATTGTTTAAGTCTGGAGTTTCCCCCATTGGCTTAACTTCATCACTTTCCTCTTTGCATTTTCAATTTGAATGTTTCCATATCATTCCACTAAAGGTAGAATTCTTGCAAAAATTTTTGGGTTCGCTGGAAATTCATTGAAAAAGGTGAAGCTGTTTCAGTCTCTTGTCTTTGAAATCAAACGGCACATGTTTATGTATGTTAGCTATAACAAAACACGGGCCGATGGGCTATATCTTGTTTATTAGGGCTTTATTTTTTGAAATTTAGCAAAATACCACACAATTAACAAATGTTGTACCGCCTCCGTAAGTGGTGTTTTAGTGTGCGGCACGTCGTTCGGACTTGGATGAGGTTACATGTCATTGCTATGGAGAAGTATTTATGGGAAATTGTTTTTTTTTTGCGGAATGACATATTTTTTCCTCAAAAAATATTTATCCCTAATATACATGGAAAATAGAAACAAATATATAAAATGCCATACGGAATTTGACACTAACATTACTGCTCAGCTGGGTATTGCTGTTACCGTATATTGTTCTACCATGCACCTATGTTGACAATTTTCGGTGGAGAAGTCAAAAATCAAATTCAGTCAAAAACAAGTAAAAAAACGGTAAGTTCGGTCGAGCCGAACTTTTTACACTCTCCACCATGAAATACTCTGATCGGTCGGTCGGTACCGTTATATTGTGGCTATAATAAAACTTGTACCTATGTCCATAATTTTTGATGGATCTTGATCACTGAGAACCCTAAATGACTAATTCGGTTAAAACCCTCAAAATATCGAAAATCGGGAGGAACAGCTATATGAGGTCTATTATAAAATGGACCTTTGTCCAAAGTTTTTGGTGGATAAGTGTACTGACGAAAAGGAATCTCAAATACGGGTAGTTCAGTAAAAAAATGTAACTAAAGCTCTCATACCGATAATCGAGAGATACTGTCATATGGAGGCCACCTACCTAAACATGTTGACAGTTTTTGGTGAAGAAGTGTTGTGACCCCTAGGAACCTTAATTGTCAAATTACAGTAAGTTCGGTTAAAAATTGTAGCTTAAACCCTCACAATACCGAATATCGGGGGCTACCGATGTATGGTATCTATTCCAAAACGTTGGTGTAAATGGACCAATGCTGATAGTTTTTAATGGAGTTGTGGTTTTACCCCTAGGAACCTTAAATGCCAAATTACATCTATTTTTTCCGGTTAAAAATTTTCGCTAAGACCATCAAAATACCGAAAATCGGGAGGTACCATTATATGGGAGATGTACCAAAACATGAGGCGATATAGCCCATCTGTGCACTTGACTTGGAAAAACTATACTCGAGTGAATTGACCTTTGTCAAATATTATTGGTGGAGAAGTTTCGTGGCTGCAGGGAACTTCAAAATTAAAATTCAGACAGAAAATATTGCTAAAACCTTAATAATATCTCAAAAAAATGGACCTATGTACGTCGAAAATATTTTGTGGAGAATTGTGTTGTCTGCAGAGAATCTCAAAGTTCAAGATACTAGTAGTTCAGTCAAAAAATGTAGCAAAAGCCCTCAAAATACGAAAATCGGTACAAAACGTTGTATGGAGGATATACCTAAAAATATGTTGATAGTTTTTGGTGGAGTAGTGTTGTGGCCTATAAGAACCTAAATTGTCAAATTACATCTAGTTCGGTTAAAAATTGTGTCTAAAAACCTCGAAATACCGAAAATCGGGAGGTACCGTTGTATGTTAGCTATAACAAAACACGGGCCGATGGGCTTTATCTTCGAACTTGACCTACCTATGAAAAAAGATACACGGGTGAAAAATACTTGCGCTCTAGCATCATTTTTGCGGACGCTATAGTGATTACAACAGACGGACATGGACTCAGAATTTTATCCTGATCAAGAAATGAAATGATTATTTCAATGCGCTACAAACGGAAAAACAAATTTTACCTTTAACTTACTAGGCATTTACACACAGACAGTATTGGCAAGACAATACCCAGTTGCTCGGGTAACTAGGGAATAACTAGCAATTTTGCTGGCTACTGGTAAACACCCCTAGTTACCGCCCAATCTACTCGCAATGTTATACACTGGTGAATTTAACATGGGGATGTCATAGGAAGGGGTCTATTGCCCCCTCACTGCATTACCAGTAACCAGGTAATTGGATAGTCTTGGGAAACTCAATTGTCCCTTCATTGCATTACCAGTAACCAGTTAAATCGATAGTTAGAAATGATAGCCAAAATCAGTAATATGTTTTGATCAGTTAAATGGGTAAATGCTTAACGTGTAACGGATATTATATCAGTTTAAAAAATTATAACAATTAATCTGTATATGCGCTAACCACGCTTTATTTAATTACAAGACGTGTATATACATACATACATATATCACAAAAGACAATTTAATGATAATCTTTAAATTCCTTGATATTGAAACTTGTGCGTGAATCCTTGATACTGGGACTTATGTTGCTTATGTTTATTTGGTCCTGGGAATGTGCATCTCAAGTGTGCTTCAGATAATTCGGATGTACCTGAAATAAAATGCATAAAAGTTTAATGAGATAATTAAAGAATATATTGTCCCAAGAAAGTATCTACACTTACCAAATATTCTTCCTTTTTTAATTTAGCCCAATAACACGTTTGTTGCATCTTTATTTAACAATCAGTTTTTGCACATCAAACGCACAAAAAAACTTTTTTTTTTTTAAATTCGGAATAAAAAATAAATTTTATACAAAATGACAGAACATTTATTCTATTTTGTTTTCAAAAAGAGAAATTATGTTAAAAAGAGATTTCAAGAGAGAAACATTGTATATTCCGCTATCCATCAATAGTCTATACAATAGTCAATATATTACACGCCGCATTACCCGTAACTAGAGAATTGACATGATAGGCAGGGAAGCCCATTTCAAGTGACAAAAGCAGGCTATAGGCTATTTTGTGTGTCATTTTTGGGTGTAAAGTAACTAGGATCAATGAGTAACTAGTTACATAACAATGTCAAAGTAGACAATTGCTATTTCTTGAACAACTGGGTACCCAGTTGATCGGGTAACTAGGGAATAACTAGCAATTTTGCTGGCTACTGGTAAACACCCCTAGTTACCGCCCAATCTACTCGCAATGTTATAGACTGGTGAATTTAACATGGGGATGTCATAGGAAGGGGTCTATTGCCCCCTCACTGCATTACCAGTAACCAGGCAATTCGATAGTCTTGGAAAGTCAATTGTCCCTTCATTGCATTACCAGTAACTAGGTAATTGGATAGTCTTGGGAAACTCAATTGTCCCTTTATTGCATTACCAGTAACCAGTTAAATCGATAGTTAGAAATGATAGCCAAAATCACTAGTATGTTTTGATCAGCTAAATGGGTTAATGGTTAACGTATAACGGATATTATATCAGTTTAAAAAATATAATTATAACAGTTAATCTGTATATGCGCTAACCACGCTTTATTTAATTACATGACGTGTATATACATACATATATCACAAAGGACAATTTAATGTTAATCTTTTGATTCTTGTTATTGAAACTTGTGTGTGAATCCATGAACTAGAACTGTATATTTGGTCCTGGGAATGTTCATCTCAAGTGTCCTTCAGATAATTCAGAAGTACCTGAAATAAAATGTACAAAATGTAATGAGATAATAGAAAAATCTATTGTCCCAAAAATATCGATACTTACCAAATATTCTTCTGTTCTTCACGTTTGTTGTATCTTCATTTAACAAACAATTTTTCCACATAAACGCATCAAAATACGTCTTTTATAAATTCAGAAAAAAATTAAATTAAATTGACATTTTTTCTATTTTGTTTTCAAAAAGAGAAATAATAATTTTGAAAAGAGATTACAAGAGAGAAACATTGTTGATTACATTATCCATCGGTAGTCTATAAAATAGTCAATATATTACACTCCGCATTACCAGTTACTAGTGAATTGACATGGTAGGCAGGGAAGCCCATTTCCAGTGACAAAAGCAGGCTATAGGCTATTTTGTGTGCCATTTTTGGGTGTAAAGTAACTAGGATCATTGAGTAACTAGTTACATAACTATGTCAAAGTAGACAATTGCTATTTATTGAACAACTGGGTAGTTACAAACCCTTTTCACCAATACATTCATACTTTCTATTTAAAAATGTATAAATGTTTGTTTTGTTTATTGTTGAAGATTCAATCTCATTTTCGATTGCTTGAGTGGAGTATTCCCCCATTGGCTCAACTTAATTTATTACCCTCTATTACAGAGAGTAATGTTTTTCAAAACGAACTGACAGTGTTGCAAAATTTTACTGGTCGCTACCAATATATGACAATACTAGACACTTAAAGAGTTCGGTTTTTCGTTAAAAAATTGATAATTCCCTTCGCCGGGATGAAATCATGATATTGGTAGCGACCAGTAACATTTTGCAACACTGTCAGTTCGTTTTGAAAAACATTACTCTCTGTAATAGAGGGTAATAAATGAAGTTGAGCCAATGGGGGAATACTCCACTCAAGCAATCGAAAATTTATAAATGTATTTGTGAAAAAGGTTTGTATTTTTGCAATTGTCTTGCCAATACTGGCATTTTTAAACGCAGGTTTAGGTGGTGGGTGTAAATTTTACCCCTTCGATCATATGTTGCTAACTACTCTCACATGCTTTGAGCGATTGCACATTGGTCCCACTTGTATGGGAAGGTGCGACAAAAATATTTATAATCGTCGGATCAATCTGATTTTTTCAGTATATGGTAAAAATAAGTCAAAAATACTTTACCCAAAAAATCATCAATATGGGTCCAGTTTTTCCTATAGCCCCCATGTAGCGGTATCACTCGATTTCAGGTATTTTGAAGCTTTTATCTACATTTTCGGCCCTAATTGGCTGTACTTCGGTATTTGGGGTTCCCAATGGTCAGGAACCTTCTGCACCAAAAATTGTGGTCTTAGGTCCAAGTTTCGGTATAGCTCTCATATTACGATACCTCCCGATTTCTGGTATTTTGATGATTTTATCAACATATTCGGCCCGAATTGGTTGTAATTTGCCATTTGGGGTTCTCAATGATCAGAAACCTTCTGCGCCAAAAAATGGGGTCTTAGGTCCAGGTTTCGTATAGCCCTCATATTACGGTACCTCCCTATTTTAGTTATTTTGAGGTTTTTATCTACATTTTCGGTTCGAATTGGTTGTAATTTGCTATTTAGAGTTCTTACTGGTCAAAAAACGTCTCCGACTGGTATCGTGAATGGGAAAGGAAACAAATTATTCCATTTGAGGTCAGAATATTTCATAATAAAATTCGGTGCGACCGAACTTTACATTTTTACTTGTTTTCAATATTATATGTAGCATCATACATATATCAAAAATACACAAATGTAAAAAAATACACTCATAAGTAGATCCCAAAACAAAAATGTTTAAATATTTAAAGAAAAAAACCAAAACAAACAATTAAAACACAAAACAAAGAAGAAACTGAGAATACAGTAATACAGCATATTCACTGAAATGACCAGAGGCATCATCATTATTTTTAATGTCACACACGGAAATGCAAATATATGTAGCTGGAACCAAATTTTTTGTAAACTTGAAACTATTTCGAACATTCTTCAAAAAATTTGGAGAGTGGAGAAGGATGGCGAAGTTAGTAAAACTCTACTTAAATTTTTAGGACTTGGAAAAAAATTCACAAAAAAAGTATTATAAAAAATTTGATTTCCAGCCCATTTTATGGGAATAATGTGTACATATTTTATGTAAAAGTAATTAGAAACCTTTGTACTAAAACTTCCATTTCGAAAAAAATAATTTTATCCTTTCAATTTTGAGTTACTTGCCTTGTAAATCACAACCTAACTGATGTTATTAAAGTTTTTAAGAGATCATACGTAAATGTCAACTTCTTCTGTCTATTTTGTTAAATACCGTTATAAATTACAAAAAGAGTGCTGGAATATTAAAATATAATATCTTTAGAGAAAATTTGCTGAATTGTCGCAGAGATTTGCTGATATCGATTTTTCGATTTTTGTCGCAGGTTGGGACCAGTGTGGATTGGTCTAATTTTCTCTGTATCATCTTATTTCGCTAGCGAAAGTAGTCAGAAATGTTTTCGTTGCCATGCGAGTATCACGTGAGGAGATATGCTTATGGTGGTGTAAAAATTACCCCACGTCCAAGTTCTTGCAAATTTGGTATAGAATATATTTTACCACCACCTTCAAATTGATTCGACGTATGGATTTCAGTGCCAAAATGTTGACCAAATGCGGCATATGAATTATATATTCGGCATATTCGATTATGTCATATTCACAGAAAATGAGGGATGCTGTAATTAGGTAACTGATAGAAGAAGAGGATGAGTTCATCAACGATGACTATGAGATTGTCGTTCTTGAATTACTAGGATCTTCACAAGGACTTTATAGCCCCACCCATAATACATCCCAGAGACTCGAAAAATATGATATATATGCATTTTAGGGTTAAACGAAAGACTACGCCTACCTGTTTCCAATCCAATAAGCAAATGTACATGGACTGCAGCAAACCCATTTGTGTACAGTGTACGATCACTAAGAATGATAAATAAACTATTTGGTACCCTTTTAAGAAGGGTGTGTTCTTAAATGATCTCTGTATTTTTATTTAATATGTACGCATGACTATCGATAAATGTAATTTTAACTTTTTAATAATTGCTATATTCTTAATTTTTTTCTAAGAATAAAATATATTTTTTGTTGGAATAAAAAATGTCTGTAAAATGAAACGACGGATGAGCATTGATTTAATTTAATTTTATAATTTGCTGACACAATATCAATCAGAAAACGCAAAATACATATTATAATATATAATATAACTTTTCCACAAACATCCCAGATGGGACAAGGGAGACTTCTCTCATATCAATGAGTGCACGCCGATTCATATTGGCTCAATGATATGGGACCTACTTTTTATTGCCGAGTCCGAACGGCGTGTCTTACGGCACCACTTTTAGAGAAGTTTTTCATGGCTTAAATACTCAGGAAATGTCGCCAGCATTACTGAGGGGGAATTTTGCCACCGTTGAAAATTTGATGTTGCTTGGCCTGGGATTCGAACCGCAGACCTTCTGAGTGCAAGACGGACGTGCTAACCATTGCACCACGGTGGCCCCCAAAAATACAAAATACATATTATAAAAAAATTAAAATCTGTAAAAATTGTTTAAGAATATGTATATTGGTAAAATTTACCACCACGTCAAAAAGTATGTTCTACAATTTTACCTCTCAAGTTAAAGGTTAATATAGCCTCAATACTGGACCTTCAAATTATCGAAATTCGAGAAGTACCGTTCTATGGGGGTTAAATATTGTATATTGATTTACGTTTCACATGTTTGTTTAGCCCTAACATAACGGTACCGCCCCCTTTCTGGTATTTTTACCTTTTTAGATAAATTTTCTGGTCCAATTAGCTATAATTTTGCGTTCAGAGTTCCCAGTGATCAAGAAACTTCTCAACCGAAAATAATGGACACAGGTCAACGTTTTGAAATATCCTCCATATAACGGTACCGCTCTGTTTTAGGTACAAAAATTGTTGGCGAATTTCTTCGGTTTGGAATAGGCCAAATATAACGATTCCACCGGATTTAGAGATATGTTGATTTTTATGCCCTCAGCATTTATGCTATCGAGGGTATATGGTAAAAACAAAATTTCCTTTACAATTCCATTTGAAAAAATTTATTAAACTGAATTAAACATTTTTTGCGAGCACATCTACGGTTTTTTGGTATAGAGTTTAAGGAAAAAATTCTGGTTCCAAATCTGTTTGCGTTCACAAAATTGGCCGATGCGGTCAAAACTTATAGTGGTTTTTATTCTCTTATAAAGAAACAAGTGGATTGAAACACTTTTTCCCAAAAAAAACGTATGTATTTAGGAGGTTTTCGAATTTTTGAGCGTATGATCCGAAAAAAGTTATGCTGGGGATATCGATAGATACCGCGCCCACCTGTTATTTCAGTTGGTCACCATATAATTTAGGGTTTTTTGGGCCATTATATAAGGAAAGATGTACTTGCCTACGAAAAACATAATATCGATGTAAACAGGACCACTAGGAGACCCTTTGGATCCTCGAACAGACCCTTAACCAAGGATTAGACCGATAAGACCCATATTTGAACATAAACTAAGTTTGAACAATACGATATCCAAAGTGTGGACGATCGCAGTATTCGGTTCCAGAGTTATCATGCTCTCCAACCACTGCATATGGATCCATTGGAGTTTTTTTACACTTTTCGGGCTGCTTTCTCAAGAAGTATGGACTTGCCCCTGAAATAACTTTTACCGTTATAATTGAATGCTAGCTACTTCAACAAAAATCAAAGGGATTTGAGAGCAGGTCCGAAATTTTGTGTGGAAGGTAGCCGGATTAGTACATTAGTACCTGGTGTAAAGTATGGACCAAATCGGTCACTCCCTTCAAGAGTTATCGTGCGCACAGTTTTTGCGAACATTTTTCAACTTTTGTGGGAAAGGTACCTGCAGGAGTGGATGTGGCTTATCTTCGAACTTAAACTATGTATGGATATATCGAAAAATCTTGATTATCATGATAATTTCATTTGAAATTCGAAATATTTTACATGTAATTTGAGAATTCCAATTGAATTTCGAATTATTTCATTTGTAATTTGAGAAATCCATTTGATATTTGAATTTTTTCATTTGTAATTCGAATTATTTAATTTTAATTCGAATTTTTCCATTTGTAATTTGAATTTTTCTATTTGTAAATCGATTTTTTTCATTTGGAATTTCAAATATAGAAAATTCAAATTACAAATGGAACAATTCGAATTACAAATGAAATAATTCGTATTACATATGAAAAAACTCAAATTACAAATGAAATAATTCGAATATCAAATGGAATTCTCAAATTACAAATGAAATAATTCGAATTCCAAATGAAATTTTAAAATTACAAATGAAATAATTCCAAATTCAATTGGAATTCTCAAATTACAAGTGAAATGTTTCGAATTACAACTGAAATTATTCGAATTACATGTGAAAGTGGAGTAGTATCATGTTGCCCATGGAGTATTCTGTCATTCTTTCTCTTGGCATAGGTCTATAAAATGTAAGGTTAATCCATTTTTCTACATTGATGCCAACACAGCTGCCACGAAATTAATTTTAATCCATCCTAAAACACTTAATTTTAAAGAATTTCAGTCATACTATATAGAATATGTTAACAGTTCGCGAATGGGTGAAAACCGGATACATCGATTGTAAAACATTTTTGGTTTTTACCATATACACTTTCATACGGACAAAATGTGCCAAGTATGTTTGGACGAAATACATTTCAGACAATTTGGAGTCGATTTAGCAATGTCCGCCCGTCCGTCTGTCTGGATGGCTGGAGCGCACGATAACTCTCGAAAGGATTAACAGATTTAGTCGAAAATTTCGTAATATTTTGTCCAAACTTAGTTTAAGTCCACTCCCTAGATCACCTCCCCTACAAAAGTTCAAATTTTTTAACAAAAAATATGCGGAGGATAACTCTCGAAGGGACTAACCGATAAGGTCCATAAATTGCACATCGTAATATTTTTACCAGACAGAGATCAAGTTCGAATATCGACTATACCATTCCACTCCCTCGGTTACCTTCCACCCAAAATTTTGGAAAAGTGCAGTTTAAGACCTTCTCTCGAATCGTTTTGATTTTTCGTGTAACATCTTTTATGCGCTGCCCCCATTTTCTTGTAAGTCCATATTTCCTGAGAAAATTACCCGAAAGCTGTAAAAACCCGCTATGGCACCATATGTAGTGGATGCAGCGCACAATAACTCTCCAACGGATAAACCAATATGATCCAAAATTTGGCAGTCGTAATATTTTGCGCAAACTTAAACCAAGTTCTAAGAAGTTCAAAACTTTTGGCTAAAACTCTCGAGCGCTGTAACCTATTTGGTCCATACTTTGCACATCGTAATATATCTACGAGACATAGATAAGGTTATAATGTGGGCTATATATGGCGACTACTTCATGTATCACCCACACACAATTTCAAAATACGTGCAGATTAAGACCTTCTCTCGAATCGTTTTTGTTTTTCTTGCCACTGGTTGCACTCAAAGCCCCTATTACAATGTTAGAAGTTTTTGAGTGGCAAGTCCATACTTCTTGAGAAAATTACCCGATATCTGTAAAAAACCCTACGGTCAGCAAGTATAGTTACTGGTGCGCACAACAACTCCCGAACCGAATACTGCTATGGTCGACACTTGGCATATTGTTGGTGCTTATAGGTCTACTCCTTCCGGTACCTCCCCCAAAAACATCGATATCTTCTAAGCGGAGCAACCGATTTGGTCCAAACTTTGGATCTCGAAATATTATGTCCAAACTTAGTTTATGTTTAAAATGGGCCATATCGGTCCACTCCTTGGGTGCCACTCACACAAATGTTCACCCAACGGCCAAAATCTGATGATTTGTGAGTAAAATATACAAAACAATGTATGTCTGGAGGGGCACGGGCCACCCCCTGGTTACGTCGGTGATTCAGGGGGTCTTCAGAATTTTGGGCGTATGAACTTGGCAACAAAGATATGGATTAGGATAAAATCTTAAAAGTTTTGCGGGGAAGGTGTGACAATGAAAGTAGAAAATATCACCTTTCTAATGATGTTAAGCAGGTTCTCTTAGCTGATCAAACAACGAAGATATAACAATAGTCGCAAATAAAACCCAACTTTTAATTTTTGCGATTTTAATAATAATGTTGCAAGAAAAGTCAACACGATTCGAGAGGTCGTAACCTCCACTTTGAAATTTGGTGTGGGAGGTATCCGAAGGAGTTGCCATATATAGTCCATATTCTAATCTGATGTATGTCTCGAAGAAATATTACGATGTCCAAAGTATGGGCCAAATCAGTTACTGCCTTCGTGAGTTATCGTGCGCACCATTTTAGGAAACGTTTTGAACTTTTGTGGGGGAGGTACCTGAAGGAGTGGACCGTACTTAATTGCCAAATTTGTATCGAATCGGTTTATCCGTTCGAAAGTTACAGCGCGCTCCATCCACAACTCATGGTGTCATAGCGTGTTTTTACAGCTTTCAGGCCATTTTCTCAGGAAGTACCGACTTGCCCCTGAAAAAAAAAAACACCGTCGTAATGCGGGCAACGAATACAAGTTGTTGTAAAAAGAATCAGAGCGGTTCGGGAGCAGGCTTTAAACTGCATTTTCTCAAATTTTGTGCGAGAGGTACCCGAAGGAGTGGACCCATAGAATCCATATTGGAATCTGGTAGAAATTTTACGATGTGCAAAGTATGGGCCAATTCGGTTACTGCTTTCGTGACTTATCGTGTGCACAATTTTAGCGAATAGTTTCGAACTTTGAACTTAAACTTAGTTTGGACAAATATTACGAAGGTCAAATTTTGGACCCAATCGGATGATCCGGTCGAGAGTTATCGTGCACTCAAGCCAGACAGACGAACATTGCCAAATTGACTACAAATTTTCTAAAATGAATTTAGTCCAAACATACATACTTGGGGTCTAACACCATTATGTCAATGAGGCGGATTTTGCCGTATGAAAGTGTCTATATGTACCTCGTTAGCATAAATGCTGAGGGTATGAAAATGTTGGACAAAAGTCCATGTTTTGCTATAACTGTACCACCCGATCTCTGTGATTTAGAAAATTTTACCTATGTACATCATCTGTCTGAAATTGATGTAATTTGGAATTTAGGGTTCAAAGAAGTCACCGAATATTTTAGACATAGTAACCGGTACCAGTACCGTCCATTTTCAGGCATTTGTAGTTATTTTCTATATTTTCGGTCTAAATTGGCTGTAATATGGCATTTAGGGTTCCAGTGGTTAACAAAATTCTCGATTTAAAATTTTGGCCATGGATCCACGTTTTGGTATAGCCAGCGGATTTAATTATTTTTAAGGTAAATTTTGGTATTTGGTGTTCCCACAAGTCACAGAACCTTTCGCCTACAATTGCGGACATTGGTTTTTTCCTAACAAAAAGAAAAGTAATTATTTAATATTAGTTCAGAATATTTCATGGTGGAGGGTATAAAAAGTACGGCCCGGCCGAACTTAACGCAGTTCTTACTTGTTAATTTATGATTTTCTTCTTTCTAGCAAAAGACAAAATGTTACTCATCCACTCTTAGTTTCTGTGTGCATTTAATTTTATTTGCAATTTAATCTTCTTCTGTGCTTAGATTTATCCATTCTTTTCCCTCGTTTGCTCGTTAACTTGGAACATCGGCGACATAGTCATATATTATGAAATAAGGGGGTATAACTACTTAAATGGACTAACGACTTACTTGCCAATTGCTGACTCTGCAATAGCAGTTGGGCCAACAGTTGCGTATCGAATGCTGATGCTTGGCCTGTATTTTGATACTCATCCTCGCTGCTGCTATTATATGCATGCCGACTGTGCCATTCGGCTGAACGTTGCCGACGTATATTGTGTTCGCCACCACTAAAGTAATATTCACTTCCGCCTCCACCGCTGCCACCACGTTTGCGGCCAATTGTACCCGAATGACTGGACATTTTGATTTGAGCCTTGGTGTTGTGTGTTTTGTGTTGTGTCCTTGCTCTAGCTGGTTATTCCGCTATTACTTTTGCTACTGTTGTTGTTGCCTTTTACGTGGTAGGCGCACTGGATTTAGGCCATCTATTTTTCCAAAAAAAGCCAAGTGAAGATATGATGGCAATATTTCTGCTCGGTTAGCCACTGATTTCGTTTTTATTTTTCTCGCCCTTCACCTTTTTTTCCGCTCTACACATTCAGCATCACACTCAAGTTGCTCGACGCTTTAATCGGTTATAGTTATGCTTTCTATTAACGTCTGTCCAACCACCAACCAAGAACCAAACAGATACATGACCAACCAACCAACAACAATAAATAAGATGAAGGATATAAAATCAGATATATAGGTGGGTATCCTGTGGCCGGATAGTTTGTGATTGTTGTCGTAGTTGTTGTCGTTGAGGCAGTTCTTTGTGCAATTGTTTTATTTGATTTATACACATTTTTGGTAACTGAAACTGGCAGACATGCATGACGTCCATTCAGTGTAAATAACAGTTAACTTTCATTGAATCTTCACCGCATGTGGCCGGTCAGGTCGAATGTTTCTGCAATGATAAGAGTCATATAGAGGTAATATTAGTTTAATTAAAATATTTTTATGATCGTAAAAAAAGATTTATTGTCACCTGAAAAATGTTGAGTTTTGTTTTTCTTTTTTTTGCAAAATATTTTCGTATGACAAATAATAGAAAAAGCAAGTCTTACGCCAGACTATGAAAATTTTCATTAACATGAAAATGGGTTTATAGGTTCCAGTACTACAAGAATCTACTAATTTTTACTATTTTTCCCGATAACATAAAGGAAAATATGTTATCGTAGTAAAAAGTAGTAGCTTCTTGCAGGTTCTGGAATAAAGCACATGTTTATATTATAGCTTTTTGAAGGGTTAACGTGAAAATGAGTTTATAGGAAATAAGTGTGAAGGGGATGAAACTCTGTACACAAGGTTCTTTAATATGAAATTATTCTTTGTGTTTAAAGTCGTAACTCTCAAACCAATGCAAATATCATTAAAATATCAAAATTTTCATATTATTTCATATACGTGTGTGGACGTCAATGAAAATTTAAAAGAGAGTAACAAAGAATTTTCTAATGAAAATTTTCATAGTCTGGCATAAGACTAAGGCCATGTTTATATTATAGCCTTTTTAGGATTTATGAGGATTTATTTGAAATATAAGCAATGGAATTGACATTTGAAACCCAGTGGGTTTGTTAAACGTTATATATATAAACGTATTATATGTCCATATTTACATTAGGCAATTTTCCTTGCGGCAATTGCCAGTTTGTCGGTGAGAAAGTCCCAATTTACATTAGGCGAGTTTACTTGCGGCAATTGTCAGTTTGATGGAGAGAGAGGTGAGGCATATGGTAACCCTTTGCCTCTCAGCCCCCTCTCTCACCTACAAACTGACAATTGCCGCAAGTAAACTCGCCTAATGTAAATTGGGACAAAGGGAGTTGAGAGGCAAAGGGTTACCATATGCCTCACCACTCTCTCCATCAAACTGACAATTGCCGCAAGGAAAATTGCCTAATATAAATATGGACTAAGGTATATGCATGAATTACAGCAACCAAGGCAAATTTATATAAGGTATATGCATTAATTACAACAACTAACAAATTTACAAAAACAACATTGTTGTTATTGAAAATTAATTGTCAAAGATAAATATATAATTATAGGGTCTTTCCAATTCTTTTTCAGGAAAAACATACATACATTTTGAAAATCCTCTAAAATAGCTGATTGTCACTTCAACAACTAACAAATTTACAAAAACAACATTGTTGTTATTGAATATTAAATGTAAAAGAAACTATTGAATAATAGATTCGTTCTAAAAAATTTCTCAGGAAAAACATACATACCTTTTTAAAATCCTCTAAAATAGAACAAATTTGAATCAAAATGTAAATATAAAGTATCCAGAACAGTCGTAGGTCCTTTTTAGGATGAAAAGAATTATTTTACGGTAGCAAATTTCGCAGTTCCAAATTTCATGAGTAGACCCTATTACATTTTGAAAACCAAATTTACAAAAAAAAAAGTAAAAATACAGCTGATTTTCACTTCTACCTTATATAAATGTGCCTTGAGAAAAAGCATACATAGTTTCAAAATGAAGGCTATAGCAATAATATACTTCGCGGAGCTTAAATAAAAATGTTGTACACAGATAGAAACGAAATTTTTTTCTTTATTGCACCATGCTACCTTATATAATTGTGCTTTGGGCTATAGTAAAAAAATGGGAATCACAGGCTCTGTTCCAGAACCTGCAAGAAGCTACTAATTTTTACAACCATAAACATTTTTCATTTATTTTATCGAAAAAAATAGTAAAAATTAGTAGATTCTTGCAGTTCTGGAACAGACCAACAGTAATTTGTAGGTGTGATAATTTCATAACTTTGGGCAGTCGCACATGTAAATAATATTATTTTCGAAATGCCCTTTTTATACCCCCCAACATAGTATGGATGGATGGTTTTCAATTTGCAACACATTGAAATAATCATTTGCGACCCTATAAAGTATATATCACGAATATTGTCAATTATTTCATATTCCATTTCAGAAAAAAAGGATACATTTTTTTCGCGCTACATGAACGATTTTTGATATGTAGGTTAAGAAAAAAATTCCCAGTACGAATCTGGTCGCGAGCCAATTTTTGGTTGTTGCGGACAAAAGATATGGCGCTTTTATTTCGCTTTCTCTCTAAGTTACTGAAGCGAGTAGATTGCATAATACCTGCACAATGTTACACAGAATTCGCGGAATGTACATAAAATTGATAAATTATTGAATATAAGACAATTTTTTTTTCAAAATTAAGGCCCATTTAGTGGTCATAAAATTACATAAAAATTTGTTGTGGATCAAAACTTCACGGCGAATTAAATGAGACTACAATCATACAGATTGGTGTTATAGTTTCGATGTTACAGCCAAAATAAGCACATATTTTGGTCAGAAAAATAATTTTTTGTTTGAAAAAATATTTTTTTACATGCATTATGTAGTAGAAAATATTGTAAAAATATATAGGAATACTTCCTTCATTTTGCTTAAATCTCCCAATAAAATAGACGGATTTTGCTTTGTTGGCATTCATATTAAAGCTTTCCCATTAGGGAAGGTAATTGGGTTTATGAGGATATACCTCAAAGCTTCTGAAATGAAAATAGAGGTCAAATAACCCATTTTAATTTATATGCATTTTAAAATACGTGTAAATCGCGTAATTATCAAAATCATTTTGTCCGCATGTGATTTTCATGTACAGCAAGACCATATCTATTAAGTTGTATATATTTTTCGAAGTATAATTTGGACTCTAGGATGTAGCATCGGCTGCATCTTAGCATTAAAAAACCTATAAAATATCGCTAATTTGCACAAAGTGCATACAATTTTTGTCCGCATCCGATTATAGTGTCCACCATGAAAATCTACATCGATGTACATATATCTATTTGAAGGCGATCAATCAAGAACCGTGGATGTAGCATCACACACTATTTTTTGGGATAACATGAATGTAGCTTCCTTATCAGTGAAGCTTTTAAATCTCTGTTTCCGCTAAAACGAAGATGCTGCACTAGTTTTTTCTTTGCAATGGAAACAATCCGCAGAAAACGCGATAAAATACGCGATATTTTCAAAAACAATTTTAGGTGATTTTTCTACTTTGGAATTTCTCGTAATACGCGTTTTAGTAGATGGATTTTCACGGGGAATGATTTATTGGATCCGGAACGTACAAAACTAAAATGTGCAATAGAGTACGAAGAAATCGAATGACAATTGTAAAAATTAGTCCCGAAAAATATGATTTTTAGAAAAATGTTCGCACAAAATATTCGTATTTGGATGCAGATTTCTGTGAAGCTGTGAAGGCTACATTCACGACACATATATCAAATAACTCAGAATCGCGAGATCTACAATCCTATATACGTTTTTTTGAAAAATCTGTTTGCGGAATGAAATTAGAAGAAAATTTCAAAAAACACTGTAAATCTGGCTTCAAAATGTCAGCATCATTTAATGGTAGAAGTAGTTCAAATTTTGAAAAGTAATACATTAGTGAGTTGATCCTTATTTAGTTTGCGTCTACTTTTACTTTGACAGGAAAATCGAGAGAAGTGTGGTTTACTCACAAATCGAGAGAAAACAAAAAAAGACATGTTGGCTTCAACCCATTTTTACCAATTTGTTAACATAAACATAGCCACAGCTTCCACACAAATTATCTTTTAGGGCCAATATTTTTTGCCACGTCCAAAAACATTTCATTTTATCCAAAAATATTTAATTTGTATAATATACAATCACAAGTCGCGTGGGTAAACCTTGGCTTCAGCTATGTTAAATTTTCAAAAATATTGGTGATATGTATATTTTTGATAAAGATTCACAGTGGTCACAAAACTTCTTACTAACTAAGATAGATGGCTTTTATACAGGCTTTTATACAGAACAGAATATCTGGTTCCATAAGCCGGACTGAGAATGGATTTAGAAACGCACAGACTTTCTGCTTTTCTTCTCCAATTTTGCTTTACTTCTACAATGGTTTGTGATAAATTCTTCAACTTTGTCTTTCCATTGAATTTTTGGCCTTCCCTTATGTTGTATACCGTCGAGTGGCTCGTATTCATATGCCTTTATAGGCATCCTGCTAACATAGCCCAGCTCATGGTAAAATAAACTGAAAGGCAGGCCAGGGGCTGGATTCTTGTTCTATGAAAACTTGAAATGAAAAAATATTTCCTTTAAAATTTTTTTCATTTGACAGTTTTTTTCTTTATAAGGCCGAAACCTATAGCTCTGCGTATTGCGGGTGCGTTCAAAAATACAAAAACAAAATACATGTATTTCAAATTGAAAGCAACTAGAAATACATGTATTTTGTTTTTTGTATTTTTGAACGCACACGCAACACGCAGAGCTATAGGTTTCGCCCTAAAAATTTTCATTTCACATTTTCATATAGTCTGTTCCAGTACTGCAAGAATCTACTAATTTTTACAATTTTTTTCGATAACATAAAGGAAAAACTGTTATCGTAGTAAAAATTAGTAGCTTCTTGCAGGTTCTGGAACAGAGTAATAGAAACAGAATTGAGCCCCAGGTTCATGCCACAATTACCAAGGTAGTGGTATAGTACAATTTTGAATATGTGATGTCAAAATTTCGTTATGTTGTTGGGGAAATTACAACAAAAATAATTTTTTTTTATAAAGGGATTTGACGTTTTTTATTCGAACAGCTGGCGTGACACCAACAAAATAGTAAAGATTAGTAGATTCTTGCAGTTCTGGAACAGACCATGACACAATTACTAAGGTAGTGGTATCACACTAGCTGTTCGAGTAAGACAAGTCAAATCCCTTTATAAAAAAATATTTTTGTTGTAATTTCCCCAACAACATAAAGACAGTTTTGACATAACACATTCAAAACTGTACGATACGACCCAGCCAGCATTTTTTGAAAATTTTAATCAAATTCGAGTCTTTTTTGATCCGACTGCACGATTAAAAAGCTAGAATATGAGCTCATTTACTGATCATAAATGACTCCTTTGTCGGTAGGAAAACATAACCTCAGGCGACTCGTCTAAGCAACTCACAAATGAGTCTTCCTCTGCATTAGTTTCGAGTCATTTTTGCCCATTTTCTGATGGTATATAAAGTCTTTTTCGATTCGCATTTCAATCATTTATTGGTGATTTGTTGAATGATTTGGGACTCTTTTTCGAGTCTTTTTTGGGTCATGTTTATAATCGTTTATGAATCTTTAGGGAGTCATTTTTGAGTATTTTTATTAAACGAAATAAATTAAAAGAATTTTCCCTTTGTTCTCTTTTTCTTTTCTTTCCTTTCCTTTGTTTTCTTTTCTGCTTTGTTATAACCTGAACATGTGTTGTGTTTGTATATACACTTAATATTATACGTTACATTTATATCAAAGTTTTGTAGAAAGTGTATATGAGCATTTTATTTTTTTATTTACAACCAAATAAAAATAAAACAAAGCAATCAGTTTTTAATCACCTAACTGTTCAAAATATGATCAGAAGATACATAATTATAATCACTTTTCAAACACCTGCATGACCCTTTTTTGATTAAGCATTTTTCAATCTTCCAGATGATCAAAATGTGAAAATAAATAACAAAAAATGGTCACATTTTAATCACTTCAATGACTAATTTGTGATTGCTACACATTTATTGTTGTATTTTAAATTGAACTCTTTTTAATCACTACAGGGAGTCACTTTCGAGTCCCTTTCTGATCATACAAGCGACTTAATCAGTTTTTGATCACCAAAAGGACTCTAAAAAGACTCCTCAATGTGATTTTTGAAAAAACAGTCTTCCAAATGCTAGCTGGGGACTACCTATGTAATTGTGCCATGGAACAGACCAAAAAATATGGTCTTCCAGAAATACTATAAACAAATACGCAAAAGGTTATACTGTTTCTTTTTGTACCCTCCACCATAATATGGAGGTTATAATTAAAATTATCATTTCGTTTGTGACAGATCGAAATATTCGTCGGAGACCCTATAAAGCATATGTATATGTATATTCTTGATCTAATTATAAGTCGAAAAAGTCATGTCCGTCTGTCCGACTGTTGAAATCAAGATACAGCTAGGAATTTAATTAAGATAGAGCTACATAAATTGGTTACGAAGCTTCTATTACTCCTAGGTTGTTTGGTATTGAAAATGGGCTATATCGGCCAACGTTTTGATATAGTTCTCATAGAACGGCACCACCCGATTTTCAGTATTTTGAAGGTTTTAGCCTCATTATCACCTCCATGTAAAACGCCCTAACTAACTTTAAATTAAAACCGCTAACACCTGGAAAGTTTTTGCAGATTCTGAAACAGCAATGTTCATAGATGAGAAAAAAAATCCAAAAACAAGAAAAAATCTCTAGAGATATTTTAAAATAAATCGCGGTAAAAGTTCTTATTTTAGGGTTTTTTAGGTTTTCAGGATCTTGCATGGAAACCACAAGCTCTATTGAAATGGGGAAAAAACGTTGTAGAAAAATGTCACAGCTTCAACATTTTCTTTAGTCCCATTTCGATAGGATTGCTTTTTCTCATCTATGAACTTTGTAGATTCAGAATCTGCAAAAACTACCAGGGTGTAAGCACCTTCCACTTAAAGTTAGGCAGTACAGTCAGTTCATTGTCCCAATTTCAACATCTATATCTCAAAAATGGTTAAACCTAGGATAAAGTCATAAAGGTCAATCTTGAAGAGAATTTTTAAAGCTACAACATTTGCTCCAATCCAATTTCAACAGGACTTGCGGTTTCCAAGCAAAATCGTGAAAACCTAAGGAAAAGCCTATAAATGTGAATTATGATCGCGTTAATTTTTGTTCCTGTTTCTTCAGAATCCGCAAAAACTTCCTAGGTATAAGCACCTTCCATTTAAAGTTGGTTCAGGCGCACCGTGACATATAAATGTGTTTTCCTTTATAGTTTTGGTTTGTTTATAAAGAACTACGTTTACCTTCCATGTTATAAAATTTCGTAACCATGATAGAAAGGTATTAATATCATGAAAGATGAATTCGAAGTTTTTTTTTAATTGATGCAATATACGATGCTGTTCGAGCTTTTGAAGTGCTTATGCTACCTTTGATTAGAAGTACTGTAATACCACGAAATATTGATCTCTTTCATTTATCGAATCGGATAAAGTCACTCTCTTTTAATTGTTTTTTTTTTTTTTTGGTATGTAGTATTGTTCTCTTTAAAACCGTTTCAATAAATTACCGTACCGTTGACACGATTATTTATCTATTTTATTTTTCCTCAGGTACTAAATTTTAGTGAAATTCCAAATTTAGTGGACTAGAACTTTTAGGGAACAGCTTGAAACAAAGTTCTGTTTTCACAAAATGATGCCTGATGATGATGTCCTCTTTCAACATATACACTCCGTTTCATGTCAATAGCACATTTCAAATTGCTTTTTGTTACTTCATTTTAGTCGATATCCGTGGAATGACCTCGGGAATGTTTATATATCTTGGTTTGTAATCTTATGAAGTATATTTCAACAAAAAGTTTGGCTTCGATAACCTACCGTTATAATTTTTTTAATTTTCTTTCAAAAAGTCCAAAATTTGTACGGTTTAAAGTGTTTCATCGGAATAGCACATTCTTTAATTTTTTAATTGTTCCACAAACATCCCAGATGGGACAAGGGAGACTTCTCTCATATCAATGAGTGCACCCCGATTCATATTAGCTCAATGATATGGGACCTACTGTTTATTGCCGAGTCCGAACGGCGTGTCCTAAGACACCACTTGTAGAGAAGTTTTACAAGGCTGAAATACTCAGGAAATGTCGCCAACATCACTGAGGGGTATTTTGCCACCGTTGAAAATTTGATGTTGCCTGGCCTGGGAATCGAACCCACGACCTTTAGCGTGCAAGGCGGGTGTGCATACCATTGCACCACGGTGGCACCACATTCTTTAATAACTTGGGTAAAAATGCAAATTTCGAATGATTCTGTTACGATTCTTTAAAATCTCTCTTCATTCCTTAGTTTTCTTTAGTTTTTTATAAAACTAAGAAAAAACTGCCAACTTATGCCAAATTTTTAACGTATTATAGACAATTAAGGTCCACAGCTTTCATAAGGTCTTATTTTCCCGGTATTAAAGTCATAGTTCGACCAATTTTAGCGTTTTAAATTTAAAATATCTTTTATTTGTTCCAATTTTAAAGAATCGTGACCGAGTCATTCGAAATTTGTATTTTTACCCAAGTTATTAAAGAATGTGCTATTCCGATGAAACACTTTAAACCGTAAAAATTTTGGACTTTTTGAAAGAAAATTAAAAAAAAATTATAACGGTACGTTATCGAAGCCAAATATACTTCATAAGATTACAAACCAAGATATATAAACATTCCCGAGGTTGTTCCACAGATATCGACTAAAATGAAGTAACAAAAAGCAATTTGAAATGTGCCATTGACATGAAACGGAGTGTGTATACTTTTGTGACCGTCCAGTACCGTCAGTTTAACACAATTTTAAATTGTTTGAAATTACATAAGTAAAAATGTGTGTTTTTCCATACCGTATCCCGTATAAATTACAGCGTTTTACACAAATGGATATTTTTTAATATATGATTTTTTGTAAGAATTATATAAGTTTTATGGAAACCAAGGTGTATTTTGTTAATTTTGGAAAAAAAATAATTTTTTGGAAAAAAAAAATTTGAAATTTTTTTCCAAAAATTTTACTTTTTTTGTATTTTTACCCAGCAAAAATTTGGTAAGCACATGTCATTACTTCTTACGTTACCGGGTAATGAGTGCTCATTACACTCCGCATTATCAGACAGTATATATATAACAGTTTACACATAACTAGTTACTTCCTTACTTACTACTTACTTACTAAGTAATGAGTATGGTGGCACAGAGCTAGTGTGTCCGACTACAAATTCCAGAGTTGTGTGTTCAAAGCTCAGCGTTGGCATGGGTGTTTTTTGTTTACAAAATTACAAAAACATATTGATGTACATAAATGAGTTAAACCAACCCTTGTTGTTCGTGCGTGTGGCCTAGTGTGTAGTGTTTTGGCTACAAATCAGAAGTTCCTGTGTTCAAAACTAGCAGGTATCGAATGAAAAAGAAAAAAAAAACAAAAAGAAAATGTGTAGCGTTGAATTTGAATATAATTTCACCTCAATTTTTTCTAAAAATAGAACTTTGCTTTTTAGCTTCTTTTCGACTACCAGTAGTGGAATTCTGTAACACATTTTTTGAGTTACCGAGAAATGTCGGTAAAATTTAAACGCAAAATTATGAATGAAATGGATCAATAAAAGTTGACACCACTGTTGCTATCGTTAGAACTTAGCGACAGATTTATTTTGGTTGTTAACTTACCAAAAAATTTCCTTAATTACCGAAATTATAAGAATTTTAATTTTATCGATTTTTTCGGTAACTCAAGAAATGTGTTACAGAATTCCACTACAGTATGTGGTTAACTATGTACTTAAAAAACATATTTAAGGAAGTACTTCCTTCCTATGACATCCCCATGTAAAAATAATGACTTTTACGGTATATTTGTAAGTATTTACTACTGCCAAATTTTACTGAATAAAGTCATTACTTAATATGACTTTTTGCTGGGAATGGTTTGTTTATGGTTTTTTGACTTTTTTAAATAGTTAGAACATACTAAAAATACAAAAACACTCATATTTTGCATCAAAAAACTTAAATTTGTAACTTTGACCTTGATTTCATCTGCAACTACTAGACCGAATTCGAATGCTTTTAATGCATCGTAAAGCTGATTATGTTATCTGTCAAAAGTTACAGAGTTTTGACCAGCAAAAAACTATTCAGAACACTTGGCGTCGTACCAACAGCCAAATGTATAAGTTATATCGTCTGCTCCGTCGGAAAAGGTCGTAATTCCGCTTTTTTGGAAATCGCGTTTTTATTACAGAATGATAGTACTAATCAAAACACGTTGTATGATACAAAGAAAAATTGTAGTGTGTCGCGTTTTTCTATATGTTTTGCCCTTGCCGGAAGATGTCGCAAGTCCACAAAAAGTAAAAATTTTAGTACGAAGAGGTCCACAGGAAAGTATATACTTTAAAAGAATACTACAACTAATGTAGTTCAGATATAATGTTTAACGTCATCCATGGTTGGGATACAATGCAAAGAACTAGCCTACACCACAGGATGATAATCGAATGATATTTGGCGGAGCCAGAGGACCACACTTTTAAACAAAAATGTGATAATTTCTATAATGCAACGAAAATTTAATTGGTATATGGCGAAAACCAAAAATGTTTTACAATCGATGAATCCGAGTTTAACCTATTCAGAATTCGCGAACTGTTAACATATTCTATATAGTATGATTGAAATTCTTTAAAATGAAGTGTTTTAGGAGGAATCCCATAAGGCCGACCATTAAAATTAATTTACGTGGAAGCTGTGTTGGCATCAATGTAGAAAAATAGGTAAAAATGGGTTGAAGCCAACATGTTTTTTTATGCTCCCTTCCGATTTCTGGCTTAACCTTACATTTTAAAGACATATGCCCAAAGACTCAAAGAATACTTTATGGGCAATATGATACTAGTGTATCATTTTTCGATATATCCACTGCATCCACCTAAAATTGATGCTGACATTTTGAAGCCGGAATTTTGGGGTTTTTTGAATTTTTTTAATAATTCGGACGCGCAACAAGATAATATTCAAAACTCATAATAGGATTATAAAACTCGTGATTTTACGTCGTTTAATGCATATCTCATGAGTGTGCTTCTTACAGCATCCTAGTAATTGGAGTCTAAAGGCCAATATTTAATGCGTGAATTTTTTTTTAAAAACCTATTTTTTGCGTTTAAAATTTACAAGTGTCATTCAATTTCCTTTGTACCCCGTGTGAATTTAGTTTTTTACGCGACGGATCTAATGAGCCCATCCGCGATCGAATCCATCCACTAAAACCGCGGATATAGATACCCTGAAAATAGGAAAATCAGCAAAAAATTATTTTGACAAATCCGCGTACTTAACCGCGATTTTCTTTTACATTTTTTACGTAAATGGAATCCTTTATACGCGATTATAATATTTGCGAAAACGCGCGTCATAAACTACAGAGATTCGCGAGTAATATGGGTTTTTTACCAAAAATAGAATGTGGAGGCACATCCGCGGTTTTCGAAGAATCTGTTTGAAATCTGTGTATATAGACGTATTTTTTATAGGTGCTACTGAAACCGGATGCGGATCAAAATCGTATGCAAATTACGCGATTTTTAACCACTCTAATGCTTTTTGCATTGTGTGATGCAACTGGCGGCACATTTTGACCGCTGAGTGAAACATCGAAATATGCATAGATATTAAAAGATATTGATTCGCTGTATCCAAAAACGGATGCGCATCAACTGATTTTAACTAATTCGCGAATAATAGGCTTTTTAATTTCCACATTTTTTGAATGATTGTAATTTCAATATTACTCTTAATTTCCTATCCTTATATGTTATCACAGTAAGCAAATAAGATTTCACGATGGTAAACCATATTTCTTGATGAAGTTTTATCAGTACGCATTAATTATTGCATGGGATTTTAGCGAAATAGGTGGAGTACTCCCAAATATTTTTTCTAATTTTTCGAATCAAACCAAAAAATATATTTGCAACAATATTTTCCAACAATGAGTTTTTCTCTTTTGTTGTTGCTATAATATGCAATTTATGTACCCAATCTCTATAAATTTGGTATCATATTTTTCTACGCATTGTCTAGATTCCGCATATATTCTTTAATTTATTTTTTGAGGGTTTGTACGGATTCTGGGAAAGGATAATTTGGATTTACTTTAAATTTTTTGTATTATTTGTTAATTTTCCGCGAAAATAATAATACATTTAAAAACTATTTAAACATCTACGAATAGATATGGAATGCTGTTAACGATTTATGTATACATTTTCTGATAACAACAAATAAGATATTTTTAAATATTTTTTCTTTATTTGAGAATAAAAACCGCTATAACTTTTGCGTGCATCGTCCAATTTTGTGAACGCGAACAGATTTAAAACCAGAATTGTTTTCTTAACCTCTATGCCAAAAATTGTAGATGTGCTCGCAAAAATTTTTTTTAATTTTTTTCGAATGGAATTGCAAAGGATTTTTGTTTTTCGCCATATGCTGTATATGTTCAAATACCCATCATATTAAAAGGTCGTGATTCGCAGAAAAAATACAAAAACTGTACAAAGGAATAAAGATATAGTAATTATAATAATCATGTTTTGTATTAAATATTGCACCCAAAAGTTTTGGTCCATTAAACCCGCTGATAACTATCTTATCACCATGCTTATTCTTTGTCTTAAACACAAATTATTCTTAAAATTTCGCGTCGATCGGAATAATACTGCGATCTACAGGGCAGCTACAGAATCGGGTAAAAATTGTAATTTGGTCAATTCTAGTCGGAACCCGACCTCTTCATAAAATTTCGTGACGATCGGTCCATAATTGAGGCCTGGAGTTTTATTACAATTGTTAATGGACGGACGGACACAGATAGATATGAAACAATGGCAAGGGGTGGGGGTCTACGACGAATACTTCGCAATCTTACACGAATATTGTACAAAACAAACTTATAATACCCTTTCCACATTGATGTGTAAAGTATATATATTTTATTTAA
Organism: Musca autumnalis; assembly: GCF_047663935.1. Taxonomy (NCBI): domain Eukaryota; kingdom Metazoa; phylum Arthropoda; class Insecta; order Diptera; family Muscidae; genus Musca; species Musca autumnalis. The sequence goes on along the minus strand of NW_027411866.1, from coordinate 120,188,058 downwards.
AAAAATCTGTAAACTGTAAGAAAAGGTCGTAAGTCCTTACAAAAAACAAAATTGTACAAGGAAAAGGTCGTAAGTCCAAATACATCCAATTATCTCCCAAACGCGACGGAATTTTATCAAAGAAAGTAAAGGTATTGAAGCGGAATATAAAAACGAAGAATACTGCCTTTACAACCATAATAAAATCTTTAATACAGAAAGCGCTGGAATGTTTTTTCTTCCTTGAAAATTTTATGAAAAGGGCCTTACGACCTTTTCCGACGGAGCAGACGGTATACCGAATTTTCAAAATTACAAAATTGTAGTGGCTTACACATTGAACTTGAACATGCTGTCGGTTTTCGTAGAAAGTTTAAGAACAACTTGAATGGATATTGATCAGATTATTTCGAAACATAGTGTAGGTTGGAGTAGGGCATACGACCGATGCATTTGGATTCTATATTGAGATAGGTATTACATTCAGTTATAAGTATCTATGTACATATTTTATTAAGTATATAGTACGGCAGTAGCATCATGCGATACACAATAGAAATTCTTTTCCAAATTGTAATATCCAATGAAATGTAAAGCTAATGTGACACAAATGGATTCTAAGAAGCTATTATTATCATTTTAAGCTGTCAAGGCTTAGACGAAATTTCAAAATAAAAACGCACACATAAACACTTTTTGCAAGACAATACAAAAACCCTACTCTCTACCAGAATAACGCGTGACATACATATTTGAAGAAAATACTTGGAAGAAATTATATTTCCTTACCTATGTACTACTACAGCAGCTTCTGTTACTGATGTTTGCTGTAGTCAACATAATTGTGATTTACTGCAAGTTACCTTTTCAGTGTTCCTTAAATTCATATTTTCCCCTTCGTCATTGTTTATATCCTTTTAAAAGGGCAGTAAACACAAGCACACATCACCCCCTAAAAGAAAAAAAGGGTTGTTTATGGCTGGTATTTGTTGCCTACCCAGGGGTGTTCATATCAGAAATTTAACCATAACTCGTTGTTCTTTGTTGCTCTGTCAAGGGAAAAAGGGTTTCTTTTGGAAAATGTGTTTCAATTTATGCTATACTGTATATGGATTTTTGTTACTGTTGTTGCTGATGCTGCTCCCTTTCCACCAAATCTAAATGGTTAACATTTGTATGCTGTGTGGTTTCATAATAACGGCTAATTATCAACTAATTGTAAAAGCAATAAATTTTTTAAAGCCACTTATGTTTATGCAACGCATTTCTGTCTGGGAAAAGGGTTTTACTATCGTATACTCGTATATGTTCATAAATATATACAATATCATCTGTGCAGGTATAGCACTTTTGAGTGTCGTAATGAAAACGATATGGGCGGTAAACAAATGTGACTGTTGTGTTGACGTTTAATGATAAAATTTAGCATTAATGGACACTCACTTACATAGATTGTCTTGAATAAAACGTTACATTTGTTAAATAAACAGAAACGGCACCAATCCCCTACTTTTCCCCTATTTTTGTATGTATGTAAAGGGTGCTATAAAATCCTGAAAATACTGAAAATCGGGAGGTTTGTATGGGGATATACCAAAACATGGGCCTACGTTGACAATTTTTTGATGAAGAAGTTTTGCGACCACTGGGAACCTCAAATATCGAAATACCGATATTTTGGCAAAAATGTATAAACAATTCTCAAAATACAGAAAACAGGATATTATCGTTTTATGGGGCTATACCGAAACCTGAACCTATTTTGACAATTTTTTACAGTGATAATTGGGGACATACCGATACATGGACCTATGTCGACAATTTTTGGTTGAGATGTTTCGTGACTGCAGGGAACATTCACTGGTAGTTCAGTCAAAAAATATAGGTAAAACCTTTAAAATATCGGAAATCGAGATCTACCATTATGTGGGGGCTATACCAAAGCATGGAACTATATTGAACATTTTTTGTAAAGAAGTTCGTGTATGCTGGGAACCTCAAAAGTGAAGTTACGGCTAGTTCAGATAAAAAAAATTTGCTAAAACCATTAAAATACTGAAAATCGGGAGGTACCGTTATATGGGGGCCATAACTAAACATGGACCTATGTTGACAATTTGTGAAAAAGTTTCGACTGTAGGGAACCTCAAATGTATAATTACGGGTAGTTCAGTCAAAAAATGTAGACCTTTTTTATTATTATTTAATGGAGAAATTTCGTGGCAGCAGGGAACCTCAAATATCAAATTACGGGTAGTTCAGACAAAAAAAATTAGCTTAAATCCTAAAAATGCCGAAAATCGGGAGGTACCGTTATATGGGGCTATATCCAAACATAGACCTATGTTGATCATTTTTGGTGGAGAGGTGTGGTGACCGCAAAGAACATCAAATGTCAAATTACAGCTAGTTCGTTTAAAAATCGTAGGTAAAATTCTCAAAATACCGAAATTCGGGAGGTACCGTTATATTGGGGCATGGACCTATGTTGACTATTTTTGATGGAGAGGTGTGGTGACCACAAAGAACTTAATATGTCAAATTACAGCTAGTTCGGTTAAAAATTGTGGGTAAAATTCTCAAAATACCGAAAATCGGGATGTACCGTTATTAGGGGGGCTTTGCCAAAAAATTTACCTATGTCCATAATTTTTTGAATAGAAGTTCTGTGGTCACTAGGAACCGTAAATGTCAAATTATAGCTAACTCAGTCAAAAAATGTGACTAAAAACGTCAAAAGACGTGGACAGATATAGCCCATCACCGAACTTGACCTGCCTGCAAACAAAATACGCATTTTCCCAAAATTTCAGCGTCGCACATTGGGGCAAGATTCCAAAAAACGGAGATTAATTCAGGGAAGCATTTGAGTGAACTAATGTTAATATTTTTCGAATGTTTACACTTCAATCAATATAACGGAACATTCCATTCTAAAAGGGGCACTTTTGATGAGTAAAAAAATATTACTCCTTATATACCAAAATTTAATTTAATTTTTTATGGTGCTCTTTAAATTATTAACAGTGTAACTGTAGAAGTAAACAATATATGATCTTGACATTTTGGTTAAAGACTTACAATTTTGTTCCATATTACCATGTAACGACAGTTATACCAAAAACCGAATTTAATTTATTTTAATTAATCTCCATTTTTTGCTATTTCACCACTTGTGCATCGCCATCATTTTATATAAATCATTATATATAGTAACTATATCATAATGGTAGACCTGCACAAGTTGTGTTATGTAGGGTGACCAGAGACATTAAACCAAAACAAGACAGACGGTACAACAGTAACAGGGAAAATGAAGACAAAAAACTCCAAAATGCAAACATTTGACCCACAGCTATTTCCACCATTTTTGACATAACTCAAAATGAGCAAGCAGGGAGCAAGTTTTGTTTGCGCAATATCAAAGAAAACAATCAAGAGAAAAATACAAAAAAAATCTCACGACCTTCTCGACACTCTTTTTTGTTATACTCCAATACATTTCAAAACAAGTAAGAACAGACTATAGTCGGACGGGGCCGACCATGTGATACCCTATACCACTAAACGCGTCTTCTTGGGATAAAGTTATAAGATGTGCATTAGAAATTTTACCAATTTTCACACAAAAGTTTTGATCAATTTAACCCGCTAAATATTATCCGATCATACCGTTGACTTGCACGCTACTTCTTCATCTCAAACCAAAACTACGTTTAAAATTTCGCGCCGATCGGACTATTATTGCGACCTACAGAGCGGCTACAAAATCGAGCAAAAATTTTGTTTTTGGTCCATTTCATCCCTTTAACATTTCACGATCATCGCCAAAAACTAATCAGTTCTATTCTGGTCCAAACCCGACCTCCATACTAAATTTCGTGACAATCGGTCCATAATTGCGGCCTCTAGCTTGATTACAATTTTTAATGGACGGACGGACGGACGGACACACATCGCTAAATCGCTTTATCTCGTCGAGATATGAAGTTTGGTATACCACATGAGGGGTCTACGACGAATATTTCGCGGCGTTACATGAATTTTTGGGAAAACAAACTTATTATACCCTTTTCCACATTGTGGTATAGGGTATAATTATGCAATATCTGGACACATTTTGAGGAATTTTTTAAACACATTTCTACAAGACTTTTTCAGTACAATTTTTTCCTAAAATATTAAGAATTACCTCTGCTTGAAATATCTATTTTGAAAATGCCAAGTTTATGTAGCAAAAACTACGTTATGGCGATTTAAAAGCAGCAAAATTTAATACTTTTCACCTGTTTTTTAAATTTTAAAAATATGTTCAACTTTAACGCTGTGCTACACGTAAAGTAAACAACATACGACTTTGCTATTTTGGCTAGTGAGGTAGAATTTTGTACTCGTTAACCCTGTCAAGACAGACTATCAAAAATTTGTGTTTCAATTTTTCAATTAAGACCCGTTTTTTTCAATCTTGCCCCAACCATTTTTGTGGATGCTAGAGTGATTACCACAAACGGACGAACATGCATAGATCGACTCAAAATTTTACCCTGATCAAGAATATATATACTTTATAGGGTAGCAAATGAGTATTTCAATGCTTTACAAAAGGAAAAACGAACTTAGTATACTCTCCATACTATGGTGGAGGGTATAAAAACAGTTATAGGTTTAAAGTCGTACCTCATCTGGCTTTATGCTAAATTGTCCCACAAAACATTATTTGGAAATATTTGAGTTAAGATTACTTGGAATCCTAGCACGTTATGTCTTTGGCAACTTTACTGACGATAATGCGAGGAATTTTTTTGTTAAAAAAATTAACCCTCGTGCGAGTCACAAATGTGGTATTTTTTGTTTCTTTTTCAAAAAAAATCGTTAAAATGTGATTGTATCAGATCAAAATATTATTGAAATTTGGCCAATGCGCTCAAAAGTTATAGCGGTTTTTATAGTCATTTAAAGAAAAAATATTTAAAAATGACTTATTTATTTTTTTGTTGTGAAAATGTATGCATATATCACTAACAGCATTCCATATCTATTCGTAGATGTTTAAATAGTTACTAAGTCTATTTTTATTTTCGCGAAAAATCAAAAAATAATAAAAAATCTTGAAGTAAATCCAATTTATATCGACCCATAGTCCGTACACACCTCCAAAAATAAATTAGAAATATCTACAGAATCTAGGCGATGCAAAGAAAAAGTATGAAACATAATTTATAGAGATTGGGTATATTAATTGAATATTATAGCAACAACAAAGAGAAACAAGTAACAAAGTATCAGTTGGCTTTGCCGACAGAGATATACTCTCAGTCTATGTGAATTAAAATTTTCATCTACGGACAGATCGACACAATTATTGAACTTTTGTGGGGGGGTAACATAAAGAGAAGATCGATATCGGGCATTTTAGATGTTAAACTAAATTTGGAAAAACATTATGAGGAACGCTCGGATAAATTTGGTTGCCCCGTTCAAGGAATATCGTGTATACCATTTTAGTGACATTTTTTAAATATTAGGAAGTACGAACTGAAACAAAGTTTGGACACCTTTTGGGCTGTTTTCACAAGAAGTATGTACTTGCCCCGCAAAAAGCATTTACCGTCGTAATTGAGGCAGAGAACTCACAATTGTTCCGCACATTTTTGAACTTTTGTGTGGGAGGTACCTGAAGGTGTGGACCGCTATAGCTTATCTTCGAACTTATACTAAGTTTGGACAAAATATTACCAAGGCAAAATTTTGAACCGAGTCTGCAGATCCTTCCAAGAGTTATCTTGCGCTCCAACCACTAAACACGGTGTCATGGGGATTTTTTGCACTTTTCAGGCTATTTGCTTAGGAAGTATGGACTTGCACCAGATGAAACTTGTACCGTCGTATGAGGGGCGGTGAATACAAGTTCTTACAACAAAACGAGAGCAGAACCTAAACTGAGCTTTTCCGAACTTTTGAACCGAATCGGTTGATCCGTTCGAGAGTTATCCTGGGCTCCAGCCAGACTGACAGACATACAGGCAGACGGACGGACAGTGCTAAATCAACTGCAAATTGTCTGAGGCACATTTTGCCCTTATGAAAGTGTATATAGCCTCGTTGGCATAAATGCTGAGGGTATAAAAAATTATTGTTAAAATATTCCAAATATATTTTTTGGTTCAATTAGAAAAATTAGACAAACAAATTTGGTAGTTTTCCAACTATTACGCTAAAATCCCATACAATAATGAATGTATACTGCTAAAACTTCATCAAGAAATATGGTTTACCATCGCGAGAGTTTAACTGCTTACTGTCGTAACTTATAAGGATAGGAAATTATGAGTAATATTGAAATTACAATCATTACAAAAATATGAAAATTAAAAAGCATGTTATTCGCGAATTAGTTAAAGTCGGTTGATGCGCATCCGAGTTTGGATACAGCGAATCAATCTCTTTCAATATTAATGCATATTTCGATGTTCACTCGGCGGCCTAAGTGTGCTGTCAGTTGCATCACACAATGCAAGAAACCTAACACTCCTTCGGGAAACCCCCTCACAAAAGTTCAAAAACGTTCGTTTGAAATTGTAAAAGAAGTAGATCTTTTGGGCTTGATGATGATGAGCAAGTACATACACTGGCGCTCACTTGTATAGAACCCCCTGAAAATTTTTTTTCAACCCCAATTTTTTTCGATTTATACAAGATATGAAGTTTTTAAGTTTTATTATATTTTGCTTCACGTGTTTAGAGTAAACTTAGCCATTCATTATTCAATAAAGTCAAAAATTGAAGTAAAAAATTTGGCTCATTTGAATAAAACCCTCATTTAAAACTTGGGAATACAGAAAGATTGTATTAGAATAACGATGCATATTCACTCTATATTGAAAACGAAGTACTTTTAGTAAAATTGGATTTGAATGCAAATGATGACTAAGTTTACTCCAACACATGGAGCAAAATATAAAATTTAAAAACTTCATATCTTGTATAATTCGGAAAAAATGGAAGTTGAAACAAATTTTGTAGGGCGGTTCTACTCAAGTGAGCGGTAGTGTACAGTATTTCACAGAGCACCAGATTTGGTCCACACTTTGCACATGTTATTATTTCTTCCAAACTTAAATCAAGTTCGAATATACTCATGCTGATACTCCCAACAATTTAAAAACTGTTTGCTGTACCGCTGTTTAATTCGTCTTTTTCGATAAGATTCCATGTGGTCTTGTTTAAACTGGTATAGTTGTTTTTTTGGTGAAGGCCATACTGCTCGACTTATGAGCCCCCTAAAACTCTTCAGCCACCAACAACTCAATATTTTTATTTTTTTCAAAATCTTAAGGAAATACGATTTTATTCGAGTATCTTGTGTTTGATATTTAAGGTCACTGATTTTCTCTCTATACCTTCCCTTTCTCCTATACTGTGCTACGTGCTGATGCCGCATTATTCTCTTCGGAAATCACTGTTTGGCTGGACTTTTTTTGGTACCCGCTTTACCAACACCATTCCACACCTGTGGCTACATTTTCCGACAGTTGGGCTTAAGGTAGTCTCCAATTTGTACATAAGAATGGGAAAGTACAATTTTGATGTTCAGGTCAGGCCGGTCCATGCTTTAGGTTATATCGAAATTGTCGCTAGTCGTTAGAGTTTCTGGTCGGGAATTCCCGACCCGGGATTTCCCGGGAATTCTCGATTTTTCTTCGGACGGGATTTCCCGGGAAATTTTTTTTAAATTCCCGGGAATACGGGTATTTGTATTTTTAATATATAAGTCTTATATTATTTGTCTTATTGTTATTTAATGTTGAAAATATAGTGGAATAGCGATTATTCATGTCCCGATCATTTGTAACAAACTTAGGGACCATAGTAAAAATCGCTATAATTCGTGTAAAGTACATACATTTTGGTCCTCTCAATAATTATTGTTTTTTTTCTGGAATTCGAAGTCTGTATAACCTCACATAATTCTGAACTTTTTGGTGTTCTAGTCCATATTTTTATTAATGGCATTCCTGAAGTATATTACTTTGCTAAAATATAAACTCTGTGATCGATTCGAATTGTTGTTTTCTCCAAAATTATTGTATGTAATATTAAAAACTGTATAATGTGTAAGTGGCAAATCGTGTGTATTAGGAATGGAAGTCAGTAATAACTATAGTATGTATGTTCATATAAGTACGCCTCTATATCTTTGGTGTCACCGTGGTGCAATTGTGAAGCTTTGTACACAAAAGGTCAACCTTGTAAAAATCCTTTATCAATGGATTTATTCTATGAATGACACGCCCTTAGAACCATAAAAAGAACTCCCCATATCATTGACCTAAAAAATAGAGTCGCACAGCCATCTTTGATAAGAAGGAATCCTTTGCGAGGATGGTCGTGGGAAACAGCAATTTATATAATCTCCGCAAATTAGTCAGGAAGAATTGGTTGGCTTGAACAGCTGCCATATATAATGTATTGGAACTTTCAAGATTTTGGCGTATCGTCGTTAATGTTGTTCCATATTGTTCTAAAAAGATAACTAATGATACAACTATACATATAAGGAGTATTTATTTCCTTTATGTTTGCTCTCTGCCACGTCTATGCCCCACAAACTCGATTTATCATAGACCCGGAAATTCCCGGGTTCCCGGGAATAAGAAATTTGTATTCCCGATTTCCCGGGAATGAAAAAAAGTCGGGAATTCCCAAACTCTACTAGTCGTTCATCCACCGGGGTGTATGGAGACAATTGCGGTTGCCCTCGGTCAACTCCAGACACTCTATCCGCAACCTGAGGATGATACCGGTAGCACTCAATGTTGATTCGCAAACACCTAGTTCTTTTGCCAGGTGAATATTTCAACAATAATTTACACAAAGAAGCGTTACATAATCCTCTCATCCGAACTTTGTTGTAATATAGCAAACCAAACAAAACAGATCACACGAAAAAACTTCCTGTACGAAAACATACTTTTAATTTATGTGAAATCCTTCAGTATATTCACGTCTCATAAATCATCAATCATTTGAACATTTTTTTGGGTAAACTTTCTGTTTTATAAAGAACTTGCCCAATTAATATTCAGCTGAGAAGAACTTTTTGTGTTTGCTCAGCTTAGTTTTTCATCTTTTACAAAGTAACAATTATTTACCTTTCTGGGAATTTGATCTTCTGCCATTGCTGTTGATGATTGGGGTATGCAATAGTGGAGCTTGTTGTTAAACATATCAAACAATTTGTTTGAAACAAATTTCTTTTATTTTTCTGGCGGAGGTTAAGGGGAGTTGCCAAAAGTCTTTATTGAAAATAAAATGGTTGTAAACTTTATGCATATATTTTAGGAATAAATCCCTTTTGTAATAAATATTCCCCTCTGTCCAAAGTAGTTGGAATGGTATGCGTAAAGCATGACCTCAAGAACCAAATTTTCAGTTAGCATCACAAAGACAGAAAAAAACATTCAACATTCATCACTAGACAGCGGAATCCTATGCAAATGCATATATGGTTAGGATGGTCGTAGAGAAAATCTGATTAGACAGAAACTCGTTTTATAACAAAATAAAAGGAATTAGGCCTAGAAAATTTTGCATATTTTGCATATTCTGCATATCGCTCATATTTTGACATATTTGTACATATCTGCATAAAATGAGCATATGCAAAACCATATGCAAAAATATATTCAAGGATTTGTGGTCTAAATATACCACCAAAATGGCTGAAATTTGGTATACAGTCTTCGTTAGGGGTATGTTACTTTACAACTGAAATCTGTCCGCATATGTCCACGTCTTCATATAGCCCCGATAGAACGGTACCTACCGATGTTCGGTATTTTGAAAGTTGTAGCCGCAATATCCCACAGAAATGACTGAAAATTGGTATTTAGTCTTCGTTGGGTGTATAAAACACTCCAGCTGAAATTTGTCGTCATAGGTCCACGTCTTCATATAGCCCCCATAGAAAGGGAACTTTCGATTTTCGGTATTTTGAGGGTTGTGGCCTCAATATCAACCAAATGACTGAAATTTGGCATTTTGTCTTCGATGTGGGTATAAAACTTTCCACCTGAAATTTGTCGGTATAGGTCCACGTCTTCATATAGCCCCCATAGAACGGTACCTCCCGATTTTCGGTATTTTAAAGGTTGTGGTCTCAATATCACTCTGAAATTGCTGAAATTTGGTATTAAGTCTTCCTTGGGAATAAAAAACTTTCCACCTAAAATTTATCGGTTTAGGTTCAGGCCTTCATATAGCCCCCATAGAACGAAACCTCCCGATTTTCGGTATTTTGAAGGTTGTGGCTGTGGTTATACATTTCTCTATTTTATTGACTTGTCTGAAGAGGATTTTAAACAGAAAAATTATACACATAAGCATTTTTGTACCTATTATTGAAATATTTGTTGCATAAGAAAATATGTAAAATGCATAAATTTTGCATATGCAAAAATTTATGCATTTTGCATAATTTTGCATATGTCATATGTTTCGATTGCAATGTAATCAGAAACCAAAAATATGCCCAGTCTCAAAATTTGACACGAATCGGACCAAAAATAGGGGTTGCATAAAATTCCGCAGTCTATTCATCACATATGTATGCAGACACATATCTTTGCTTGTGTTTCTTTTGGGGCATCATAAATCATTCAAGGCATCACTTTATAGCACACAACAATGAATATTCACGTCCTTGGCCGTTTTTTCCAATAAAAAAGGGAAAGTATACGTAAATGTGTGTGCATTTTACATTCCAAGGTAAATTAATTAATAAAAAATATTAAAGTGGGATGTGAGCAATGTAAGGGTAACGGGAGTTGATATTGGTGGAACTGTTTTTGTGGTTATGTCAGTGCGATATACAATCATTTAATTTCTTTTTTTTAACTTGGATATATCCAAAGCATACAATATAAAGAAGTGAAAAGTCTTTAAGTTCGGCAGAGAAGATCTTTTTATACCCTCCAGCATAAAAGGGAATAATATGTTTCCTTCCATGTCCACAATATGGAAAGTTGCCTAAATTAGGTCTGAAAAGTGTGCACCAAAAAATTCAGCTGAAACTCTTAAAATACCGAAAATCGGGATATACCGTTATCTGCGGGCTATACCAAAACATGGACCTATGTTACAACGTTTGGTGCAGAAATTTCATGACTGCAAGGAACAGCATGTGCAAATGACGCGTAGTTCACTCAAAAAATGTTGCTATAACTTTTATAATACCGAAAATCGGCAGTAATAAGTATATTTGGGTTTATACCAAGCTGTGGGCCATTCGGAACCTCAAATCATAAATTGCAGACAGCTCGGTTTTTGGTGCAAAAGTTTTGTGACCACTAGGAACCTCAAATGTCAAATTACAACGCAAATACAATTATTTTTGAACACATTTTAATAATCATTAACAAATTCCAATAACTCGTCCACACAAAATCGACAAATTTCCTTGCGATTTTGAGTATTTGTTTTAACGAAACCGTTACTTCAATTACAACCGAACATTGGTGGTTGCTTAAACACATGCCTGTACGAGCACATCAACATCTCACATCAACATCTAATTATGTTAACAAAAAGCGTTGAACAAACAACTCACGGTTTTGTATTCGGACACACATGCTCTGTGCCACCGTACGCATTATTTAGTAATGGGTAAAGTAAATAGTTTTGCCTTGTACAATTTTTATGATATAACTAATTGTTTTTCAGGCTACTGGTAATGCTCATGTCTATCCCAAATTTTTGCTGGGTTGTTGAGAACATTGAATTCCTTCCTTTAGTTTGGAAAAATATTTCTTTGATTTTGTTCCTGATTTTCAAAGCGACCTTTTAGGAAAGCCTATTGCCGTTCAACACAGGGTCAAAAGTAGCACACCTTGAGGCCAATGACCACTTCCTATGAAAGTTAGACCAAGATAAATCCTGAGGTTTTCCATATTAAGAACCAAACAAAACTTTGCTTGCTTTCTTTCATCCTTTACTAAAGACTCAAGTAAAAAGGCGATGTAAACTTCACCTACCGAAAAGAAATACAAATTTTTTAACCTGTCTTCATAACAAAGTTTACAACAAAACTTGTTCAGTTTCTTCTTCTTCTTTTTCTTTGGATCAAGATCATAATCATCATCATGTCTACATTATAAACTACGTACTTCAAGCCATCAGCTTTCGGTGTCATATTTTGTGGCATACGTTCGCACAATATTTTACATAACATTCTTAATGTGTGTCTGCATATGTGTAGGTGTAAACGACAGACATACATTGTACATTGTATTGCCTAAGGCATTATTAAATATATATACTCCTCCTCTGTCTTGGGTTATGATGTCTTTTGCGTAAAGTTGGTGTGCGTGTGTGTATTTGCGAGTTTCGAAAGTTCAGTGAACATGTCTTATACGTGTAAATTTGGTACCATACATAAGAAACACCGTGACAGCTTTAAGATATTTCAACCTTAAAATAAATACATATGTATGTACATATATGCAAATATCGTAGAGAGATAAAAATTAGCAACATAAAAAATGAAGCAGAGAATTAAATTTTTTCGTAAAAAGAAGAGTTAACGTTGTCACGCAAAGAAATATTATGAAAATAAACAAAAAACAGAAAATGCTTTCTTCTTTAAACAGAAATTCTAATAAATACCCCTGAAGAAGTCGAAAGAAAATCGCCGAAACGTTGGGAAAACAATGAATTTAATTAGCTTTAATTAATTTTAAAACCATGTCCAAAAAGCCCAATACAAATATTATACAATGCCCCCCTCCACCCAAGATAAAATATTGTTTTAAAATTTTTGTACATTTGTGTTGTATACTCTCCTTTATATACCAAATGTCTCGATGAGCAGGGTCGATATGATTATGAGCGTTCGTCCGTATCAACTTTGTTATCACTTAACAGATCGCAATGTTAATCGGATCAATATTGTCCAATCTTCAAAAAAAACTATTTCTTCGGTACTTATATCTGAGAAAAAAAGGAATCTATTCCTGGACAACGACTATATCCCGATTCCACTTTTTTCCACTCCACCATAGTATGGAGGGTATGTTAAATGTTTTTCCGTTTGTAACGCATTGAAATAATGTTCTTAATCTGGTTAACAGAATTGAACTAGAACACTTTTTTACAGCCGAGTGTCTTTTTGCCATAGGCAGGTCATGTTCTATTAAACGCAGCAAATAAAGTACGAACAGACACAACACGAAATGCAGATATCGGTAAGCTGCAATCACAACAGATAGCCACAGCATATTCCACTCAACTGGCCCAATTGCTTGATCAAAGCACTCCTCGTCCCGATAACATATCAGCACAATAGCAAAATATTCCCCGCTCCTTGCAAACAGCCGCAAAACCCATACTTGGATACTAGAGACCACCACCAAGGAATCCATGGTATGATTTGGAGGGTAGTGCTGCCACCGAAGAGTGGTTCGCACGAGAGAGGTTCGGGAGAAAAGGATAGAGGAGAAACGTCTTTTCCGCTGGAAATGGAGAGAAATGGAAAAGCGGTAGTGTGAAAAAATCGAGATGTGCAGGACCCAGGATGAAGTCCGAAAGTTCTACCAACGAGTGAAACATCAAACTTGTGGCTTTGGTACAGGCACATCCACATAATTTGGTAACCGATACATATACGAGGGGACCTAGAAAAGTTTCTGGCCTAGGCGACTGTGCGTTTGACAGTTTCTAGCAATACGACCATGTGTTGTATTGTTTAAAGTGACTTGAAAATAACATTTTGCAAAAAAAAAAATGGAATTTACTTGTGAACATTTTCGTCTGATGTGGATAATCACGGCAAGAGTGCATCGTTTATATTAAATCTTTGTATGTCGTAAAGTGCTATCCTATAGCACTGTGAAAAACTGGTTTAATGGATACAATCGAGGCCGACACTCGCTAAAAAACGAAGGTCGTAAGGGTCGTCCAAAAATGGCCGTTGTGCCAGGAAAAATTATGCCGTATAATGCAAGATCGCCATGTTAAATACCGTAAGATAGATGCAACCTGGGGCATTTATTTCACCAACTAACATTTGATATTGCATGGCCACTTGGCGGAGTTTTCTCGTTGGATCCTGTGTTGATCGGTGCAAGAAAATTCGAAAAAATACGACCGCGGTGCTTCAAAATACGTTTATAAGATGGATCCAGGTGACGAATCATGGAATCCTGAGAATGAGCCCGAAAAATAGTAGCAATCGCCAGAAGATGCTGTAAAAGCGATGAAAAACCATGTTTTGGAGGTGTCTTAATAGGAGTGAAAAAAGTGCTTCAACACTTGATTTGAGCGCATGAACAAATGTATAAATTATACTGGGGACTACCTAAAAAATGACAAAACTATTTTTGATATTATAAATTTGCGTTTTCATTGCTAGGCCAGAAACTTTTATAGTTTCCCTCGTAGTGTGCTCAGGATATAGAAAAAACATTTTTCCAAACTGTTGGTCTCAAAGAAATTGATGTCGAATGTATACCGCCCGGTCGAGATGAAGTAAATACAACAATAAACCGGCTGCAGAATAAAAACGCTACAGCAGGCGATGGCATACCGGCAGAGCTGTACAAATCGGCAGACGACACGTTAATAAAGTACATGCTTCAGCTAGGTAACACCATCTGGCATGAAGAACGCGTATCCGACTATTGTCCTGTGACCGGTCCACAGGATGATAGATAAGACTGTGTGCTCTTACTACATGGCCATAAGTCTGCTCCCTATTGCTTATAAGATAGTATCGGGCATATTGTCCGAAAAACTAAAGCCTGTGGTCAACGAAATATTTGGGCTATACCAATGAGGCTTTAGACCTGACAAATCCACCATTGATCTACAGATCGACACCTACCACCTTTTTGTCGATTATAATGCAGCTTTCGACAGCCCCCTATATTTAAAAGTATTCCAAGCGATGTCAGAATTTGGTATCCCCACAGGGCTAAGTCGCTTTTGCAAAATTACATTATTTGATATTCGGTCATCAGTTGAAATAGAAAAGAACCTCTCCGAAGAGTTTAGTACCAAAAGAGGTTTCAGACAAGGAGACTGCCTTCCGTGTGACATATTTAACATTCTACTGGAAAAGGTTATACGAGATGCACATGTTAAGGAAATTGTACAATTTACACCAATAACCATCATTGGTCGATCAGTAAAGGAAGTAAGTGATACTTTTAAGAAGGTCAAATGAGAATCGGATAAGTGGGTTTGGCGGAAAACGGCGAGAAAACCGAGTTCATGTTGTCGACGCGCAATGCGTCCATAGAGCTCGGCCCAATAGTGTAAGTTGGTTCCTATAATTTTCAGGTAGTAAAAGCCTTCTTCTAACTCGGTACCGCTATAAACACAACATACAACATCAGTTGTGAAATAAAAAGGATTGTATTGGCTACTTCGGGTTAAGTAAGCAGTTTAAAAACAAAGCTACATCTCGTCAAACACCCGTCGTAATATATGGTTCCGAACCCTGGGTACGTGCGCAAGCGGATAAGGCAGTGCTGGGTGTGTTTGGGAGAAAAATTCTTCGAAAGATCTACGGCCCAATCCGCGCTGACGGTTAATATCGACGGTACTACTGGAAAGTATGGACTTGGCATAAGAAATTAAAGAGGCGATAGACTTGTTCAATTCTGCCAATAATACAAAATGAAAATATCAAACACAACTTTCTGCCTTCATCCAAGGGACTGTACACGTGGATATCGCCACAGGACAACCGAGCTAATATCGTAAGAAACCAAATTGATTACATCATTATAAACAATAGATATTATTCCTGCATAACAAAATTTTCTACATTTCCTGGGGTCGATGTACCATGTTCAACATTCGCATAAAACTTTCTTCCACCCGTAAAACTAAAACGAGAGCAACATCAAATATTGAAAACTCAATGATCCCATAACCAAGAACGTGGTGAGAGAAACCTTAAACAATAATCTCAATGACATCGACTATGAAAACCTAAACAGTTTATGGGAAAACATAAAAAAGGTGATCAATTTCAGTACAAAGAATCTTCCTGCAACAAGGCAAAATAGAAAAACGAAACGGAAGAATGGATGACAGATGATATTTATAAGAGAACTCCGCAATGAAAGGAGAAAATACAAAAACAAGAACTATGAAGTCTATTGGGAACTAAATCAAGAGATCCGAACAGCAACACGTGCTGCAAAGACTGCACACATAAATCGTCAGTGTCAAGAAATAGAAGTTCTGCAAGCATTACATGATGAATATAATCTCCATAAGAAATTAAAGGAAGTGTCAGGTGTATATCGTAGAACATTACCAGGAATTTTATTCGACGACAACAACAAAGCTGTGTTTGACATCTTAGAAAGGAAGAAGACATGGAAAAATTACATAAAAGAGTTATATACAGATAATGAAAGGTCGACATACAACATTCACTCAATGCAAATTGATTCAATAAGCGAAGAGGAAGTGAAAGTTGCAATAAAAGCATTAAAAGATAAGAAAGCAACGGGACCGGATGAAATCCCTTCAGAAGTACTAAAACTAATAGATGACAACAATATCCGCATTTTAACCGTTTTGTTCAACAATATCTATAATACAGGCATATATCCCAATGACTGGCTTCTGTCAACATTTACCGCCATACCGAAAAAAATAATGCACGAAGATGTAACGATTTCAGGTTGATAAGCCTAATGTCTCATGCACTTAAAATTTTCCTTCGAATCATACATACAAGGATCTATCCGAAATGCGAGAAATATATGGGAGCAACACAATTTGGGTTTAAAGAAGGAATGGGTACAAGAGAAGCACTCTTAAGTATACAAGTATTAATTCAAAAATGCAGGGATATGCAAAAAGACGTATTTTTATGTTTTGTGGACTACGAAAAAGCTTTTGACACAGTCCAACATGACAAGCTTATCGAAATTCTTAAATCAATAGGAATTGATGGAAAGGAGTTAAGATGTATACAAAGCTTATATTGGCATCAGGTTGCAAATATAAAAATTGATGGAGAGACGACAGATAAAATTCCCATATAAAAAGGAGTAAGACAAGGCTGCATTTTATCGCCACTATTATTTAATATCTACGCAGAAAGGATATTCAGAGAGTCGGTCAATAAAGAAAAAACTGGTGTCAGAATTAACGGAGAACTAATTAACAACATACGCTATGCCGACGATACCACACTACTATCAAACAGTATGTCTGGCTTACAAAAATCAATAGATAAGCTAACTCAATGTAGTGAAGAATATGGCTTGAGAATAAACACGAAAAAGACCAAATATATGATTGTCAGCAGGAAAAACTCACACATAACCAACACATCATTGTTGATAAACAACGGTGAAATTGAACGCGTAAACAAATTTAAATATCTTGGAGTATTGCTTAATGAAGAATGGAGTACATCAACTGAAATAAAATGCCATAGAACAGGCCAGAAGTGCTTTCTTCAAATACAATAAAGTCCTAACAAGCCATGATATAGCCCTTCCTACAAAACTGCGCTTTATTAAATGCTACGTTTGGTCCGTGTTGCTGTACGCAGCTGAAACATGGACAATAAAATCTGTGGATGAGAAAAAACTAGAGGCTTTTGAAATATGGTTATATCGAAGAACACTCAAGATTCCATGGACTGATCGTACAACAAACGAAGATATTTTAAGAAGAATGAATGCTGATAGACAACTTCTGAAAATTATCCGAAGAAGAAAAACAGGGTACCTCGGCCACCTAATGAGGAACAACAAATACAAAATTCCACAAGCGATCCTCAAAGGAACTATTGAGGGTAAACGAACCAGAGGGAGACGAGAAACTTCGCTAAAAAGGCGTGTAAATACGGGCTGGCAGGCCAAGGTTTCGATGAAGTGAACATGTGGAAGGTGAGATCGAAAAACGTGGTATTCCAAACAGCAGTAAACAGAGAGGTACGGAAATCTTTTCTTAGTTCGGCTTAAAAAACAAATGTTCTGTAATAGGCAAAATAAGTATGTAACTAAGGTCGAAGATGGGCTGCATAGACCTACATTGTGGTATAGCTCCCATATAACGGTATATCCCAATTTTCTGTATATTGAGGATTTACAATTTTTGAACGAAATTGCTGTAATTTGACACATGAGGTTCCCAGTGGCCACAAAAGTTCGTCAATAAAATTTGTCTTGTCACAGGTCTATATTTTGGTATAGCCAAATTTTAACTACAATTTTTAACCGAGCTATCTGAAATTTGACATTTCAGTTTCCCAGCAGTTCTCCATTAAAAATTGTCAACATAGGTCCATATTTTGGTATAGCCTCATATAAAGGTACCTCCCGATGTTCTGTACCTCCCTGTAACTTGACATCTGATGTATCCTGCAGTCCCGAAATTTTTCCACCAAACATTGTCAACATAGATACATGGTTCAGTACTGCTCCCATATAACGGTACGTCTCGATTTTCGGTATTTTGTGGGGTTTAGCTACATTTTTTGACTAAACTATCCGTAATTTAACAGTTAAGGTGCTCTTCTCCACCAAATATTGACCATGTCCATGTTTGGTGAGGATTTTTTGAAAAAAAAGTTTGAACATTGCGTTGTATGCCTGGGAATTAATAGTCCGCATTTTGCACGGTCAAGGAAGTCGCTCAGACACCTGTACAAATACTTTCGGTTAGTGTTGACTCGCTGGAAAATCTAACAATTAAAAACAAATCTTAAAATCAATTTTTCAGCTGCCTAAGAAGATAAACATTATTTTAAAGCAGTGATGGCCACAAACAACAACAACATTCCTATGCCCGCGGGCATACGACACACACGTACACTATAAACACATTCGTTAGATTAATGCATTGTTTACGTTTCCACTCACACTAGCGCAAGTTATAATTTGCAAATGTGTGTTTTTGGCTGTCACTGAACAGTGGATCCACCCATTGGCCAAAAATAAAAAATTAATGTCAAAATTTTGGTACAACATCTGGCAACTCTGACAGCTCTGACATGGACCTTTTTATAAATATATTAGTTTTTGTTTCATTCGAACGCGATCTTCTTAAGAATAGCTTCAAAATTCGGAACATTAAACTAATATTTTTGTTGTGAGTACAACCTATATTTTAAGTGCAAGCAAATATATTCAAAATATCGCGAAACTAATACGTTTAGAAAAATATTATAGTGGATTTTGAAGGAGGAGGTAATAGCTTTATTTTCATTAAAAGTAGAGTTTTAGCGTGTTGTGGAATTCTAGTTAGCTCTATATTTTCTTAGTGTATTTTGTAATGCCAATTCGATCATATACTTAAATTTGATCTAAGGTTTTAGTCAAGATACCCACCAATGCCCACCTCGGGAATAATTTTCCAAAGTAGGTCATGGGTTTAAGATTATTCAGTATTAAAATCAGCTGCACATCTAGTGCCAGACTATAGATGGTGGATCGTTGACTAAAGCTGCCCTAGAATAAAGTTTCTATGGATATATTAGCGTATAACTCTGTTATCTGACCACGTACATTAACATAATTGACATCAGTGGCAAGATCAAGAAATCTTCTTCTAAATTTGGCTTACGTTGGCGGTACGTGCTTTCCAAGAAGAACGCTATAAGATCTATATTAAAAATTTTACCAATTTTCACACCAAAATCTTGATTTTTTTTAATCCGCTAAATTGATAGGATTTTATGTTGTTTTGGAGATTGTTTTGTTTCCCTAAGCCTATTTTTGTATCCTATGCCTATTTTGTATCGAGACCTTTGTTCGTGTCATTTTATATTAACAGCATAAAACAATTCTTACCGTATACCCCCTCCAGAGGGGAAATGGGGGAGAATGTTACGCTCGTGGTTTCTTAAGACACTCTTCGCAGCAGCACAAAGCTGGAACCGGCGCATTGGCTTGATTTTTACACTCTAAATATTTTTGGCCACTTTCTCCACTTTTACGACGTATGCATATTTATATATCGGATTCCAGCGCAAACAAAGGCAAGTCAAAGTTTGCAACAGCCAAGAGGAAAGCCGCCACGTCGTGGCACACAAATACGGATGATATCGAATTAGAACGAATTTATAACAATTATAACAAACTTCTGCAATCAGTTAGGAAGCGCTACAAATTCTGCGATTTCAACAACTAAAAACGGTTGTAAATGAATTCGACCAAAATGAGCAGGCTCTCGCTACATTCCTACTGGTCAAATACCCGAAATTAGAACACATTTCACAGGATAGGCGAAGAGCTAGCAAAGTGATAAGCTTCATCGAACGAACCTTAAGAACCAAGATTAAGGAAACATAATTTAGAAGTCAATAGGTTGGTAGGCAAGCACAAGCGGAGAAATTGACTAAACTCCTGAAACAATGCAACATTGGTTAATCCTTCACCAATGTTGCATTGTTTCAGGTGTTTAGTCAATTTCTCCGCTTGTGCTTGCCTACCAAATAGTCAAATCATTCTCAAATCCAGGAAGGAATATTGATGGAATACTTGTTACGGTTAACAATGTGACAATAACAGATCCAAAACTGAACTATATGTAATTTGAGATTCCCAGTGATCATAAAACTTCTTCACCAAGAAATGTCAACACAGGTCCATGTTTTGCTATAGTCCCCACATAACGACACCTGACGATTTTCAGTATTTTGAAGATTTTAGCTACAACTGTTAACCGAATTAGCTGTAATTTGATATTTGAGTTACGAAACTTCTCTACCAAAAATTGTCAACATAGATCCATATTTTGTATAGCCCAATATGACGTACCTCCCGATATTAGGTATCTACATTTTTTGGCAGATACACCTGTTATTTGTCATTTGAGGTTCCCAGTGGTCATGAAACTTCTCCATCAAAAATTGTCAGCATAAGTCAATGATTTGGTATAGCTCACGTATGACGATACCACCTGATTATAGATGTTTCGAGGAATTTAGCTACATATGCTTAACACTTGACATGTGCAATATAAAGTGTGGATATTGCCCCCATATAACCATACCGCTGGATTGAAGATATTTTTAGATATATGTTCTGACTTAATTTAGGTATTTATGGTATCCGTTGTGGAAAAACTTCTTCACCTTAAATTGTAGACAGGAAAGGAAACTATTCCACTTTAGTTCAGAATATTTTATGTTGGAGGGTATAAAAAGGCCACACTTATCGTTTATTTATTGGTTTTTAATAATAATGTTTCACATACATACATAACAAATATAACTTCCATGCGATACGTTATATACTTTTAAACATTCTCAGTACAATATATTTATTAAGATGTCTGATATATTAATTGTAAATTCCTTATACAATATCAGCAGCAACCTAGTGAAATGCAAAAAACAAACCTGTATAAGACATGAACAAACAAACATACATCCACACATATAGAAAATCAAACATAAAGAGAAGATATGTTTAAATCATTTGCCATCATAGGTTTTAACTTTGACAACCATAAATCTTGGAATTCTTTGAAATCCTGACATTCCTTGATTGTCCCTTAGGCTGTATTTAATATACACACACAGTCTCACAAAATAATACACAATGGCTTGTGAATTTGTTAACGTTTGGAAGGGTTTTCGAAATCCCCATTTAACATGGGTACTACCTACAGGTAATCCGTTGCTCTATGATAACACTGTGCAACATTTTAAGGTAATTTTGGTAAAATATTCGCTGGAATGTAATACACAACTCTTCAGAACATGTCATTGTTGTAAATTGCCTCACACAATCACGATTTTTTAGTATATTTTTTCTCAACGAAAATTTAATAAATATGTATGTCAATAATGTAGTAAAATCCCAAATGCCAGAATAAACTGCTTTTGTGAACAGTGTTTGAAATACGTGTTGTAAATGATATGATACAAAATACTGCTGAAACCGGGGTTTCGGAGTCGGAGTCTACGAATCGGAGTATAGCAATTTTGCTGGAGTCGGAGTCTGAGTCGAAAAAAATAACTCGACGCCGACTCCGGGCAATTTCTTCTACATTATATAAATATAAAACTAAATTCGGCACACCACATTTTTTCAAAAAACATTTATTTGAAAAGAAATCTATAAGAAAACATAGACGACGATTCACAGGAAATGTACAGCATTTACCCAGCAAAAATCCTCATTACAAACCTCCTTTCCCACCCATTATTACAAAATAACCAGATAATTCGCGCGACATGCCCTTGTTAAAATAATGGGTGGGAAAGGAGGTTTGTAATGAGGATTTTTGCTTAGTATGCTAACGAGGGTGTATAAACATTCATACGGGCAAAATGTGCCTCATCGAAATAATGGGTTTAGACCCCAAGTATGTTTGGACGAAATCCGTTTCAGACAATTTGGAGTTGATTTAGCCATGTCTGTCCGTCTGTCTGTCTGGCTGGAGCGTACGTAGTTTAAATTCGAAGATGGGTTATAGCGGCCCACTCCTCCCCCACAAAAGTTCGAAAATGTTCGAAAAATTTGTGCGCACGATAACTCTTGAAGGGAGGAACCGATTTGGTCCATACTTTGCACATCGTGAAATTTCTAAGAGACTTAGATGAGGTTCCCATGTGAACTTAATCGGTCCACTACTTCGGTTACTCCCACACAAAAGTTCAAAAATGTTCGGAAAAATTGTGCGCACAATAACTCTTGAAGGGGTGACCGATTTGGTCCATAATTTACACATCCAAATATATCTACCAGATATAGATCAGGTTCGAATATGGACTTTATTTGTCCACTCCTTCGGGTACCTATCACACAAAATTTCGGATAAGTTCAGTTTAAGTCCTAATTCCGAATGGCTTTGGCTTTTGTTGAAGTGACTTGCATTTGCTGCCTCACTTACGACGGTAAAAGTTTTTTTAGGGGCAAGTCCATACTTCATGGGAAAACAGCCAGAAAGGTGTAAAAACCCCTATGGCACCATACGTAGTGGCTGGAGAGCACGATAACTCTTGAACTGATCAACCGATTTGGTCCAAAATTTGGCCTTCAGTTTCAGTTCGAAAATGGGCAATACCGGTACACAGCTTCCGGTATTTCCCCCAATGATTAAAAAATGTCACTAAAATGGTATGCACGATATCTCTTGAACGAGGCAACCAATTTGCTCCAAACTTTCTAAAATGGCCCATATCCGTGCGCACCTTAGGATACCTCCCTCACAAAAGTTCAAATTTTGTGTCCACGTGCAGTTAAGCATCTGTTCGTAAATCCTTTGGAAATGCATACCGATGCTGTTCGATATGGCCCTGTCTACAGCGATATTATGTTTTCCATGCTTCCTGGCATACTGGTCCAAAAGTTATACAATCGCTCACTGAAATGAATAGTGGACGCGTTATCTATCAAATAGATATGACTCCCAAAATAAGATCCACTTCGATAATGGATTATGTCGGTCCATTCCTTTAAGTACCTTCTCCGCAACGCTTTTGAACTTAATCCTAATCCACATTTTTGTCTGCAAGTTCAATTGTCCAAATTGTTAATTCACATGGGCTGAGGGTATATCTCGGTCGGCAAAGCCGACTAATACTTTTTTACTTGTTCAACTATATTTTGATTACAAAATTCATGATCAAAAACGTCAGTTTTTTAAACCAAAAAGTTAAATATTGACTTTTTCTGTCCACCTTTTCAGTAAAATCTAAAACTTGTTACAAAATGGATCGATACGGGACTAGATTTGTATGTCCTTGGTAAACCCAAAAAATATATGACAAACGTTTTATTAGTTTTTGAGTAAGAGTTGGCACTACAAAACGCATTTATAAAAACAGGTTTTCGTAGACGGCCATTTGTCAAAAAACTTCGCATATATTTTTCCACAAAAAAAAAATCAGAAAGCATATTAAGTAAAACTCTTTCAAATGAAGAAAAAATTTGCCAAAAAAAAGTTTCGTAGTTTCGTAAGTTTCACGAAAAATGGCTTTCCAACTGGGGGTCATCATTAAGACTCTAGAAGCACTGTAAAATTTTGGCTTACATCCATTTTTAAACCTGGTCATGGATTGCTTATAATTTTGACCGCATGTAGTTTTTTGATTTGTATTACCCTTCATTTTCACCTATTTTGAAGGCGTAAAGATTTTCGCACGGTGAAAAGTTCCTTCCAGAATATACTCGGGAAAAAATGTAAAACGGACAAAAATTTTCTAAGTTGTATTTTGTTGCTATTTTTCAATATCAGCCCAATCATGAATGAAAATTCCGATGGAGAAAAGTAGGTATCATAAACGATCTCAAACTTGTGTTTTCCTCCAAAAAAAATCTCCCTTGTAAAACTCAAGGGAGTTTACAAAAAATCTTAGTATTTCCCACAAACTTTGTACAAAACATGCAAAATAAACACTATTGTTGGAATTTTATACTAAAATCTGTTACTTGTGGTTGGAAATTTATTAAAAATTGAACAAATTTTACAAAATAACATCACTTTGCAAACTCAGTCACTCTCCACTTTTTGTACCGATCAACGATGGGATGAGAGAATTTTGGACATACAAAATTGTTGCACAACAATTATTGAAAAAACACTGTTATTGTTATTATTATACCGTCCACCATAGGATGGGGGTATATTAAGTTTGTCACTACGTTTGTAACTACTCGAAATAATCATTGTAGACCCCACAAATAATATATATTCTTGATCAGCGTGCAATTCTACATCGATATAGCCATGTCCGTCCGTCTGTGGAAATCACTCTAGCGTCCGAACGGATTGACGTAGGTTGATGAAATTTTGGGAAAATATGTTATATTTACGTAGGACTTTTGGTATTGAAAGCGGGCTATGTAGTCCACGCTTTCGTATAGCCCCCATACAAAATGACGCGTGACGCGTCGTCGTTTTACAACCGAATTGGTTGTAATTTGGTACTTTGTGTCTCCAGAGGCCAAAAAATATTCCTACCAAAATTGGGTTATATAGGTCCACGTTTTGGTATAGCCCCCATATAAGGCCCCATATAAAGTACGCCTCATTTTAATATATTTTGAATGTATTAGACCCATTTGACCACAGAATTGGTTGAAATTTGGTATTTTGTGTCTTCAGAGGCCAGAAAACATTCCTACCAAAGTTGGGTTATATAGGTCCACGTTTTGGTATAGCCCCCACATAAGGCCCCTTATAAAGTACGCAACATTTTAATATATTTTGAATGTATTAAACCCATTTGACCAAAGAATCGGTTGTAACTTAGTATTTTGTGTTTCCAGAGGCTAAAAAACATTTCTACCATAAAATGTTTATATAGGTCCACGTGTTGATATAGCCCCCATAATACAATATCTCCTGATTTTCGATATTTTGAACGTTTTAGCCTCATTATCACACCGAGATGGCTGAAATTTGGTATTTAGTCTTCTTTAGGCGTATAAAACTTTCCCCCAGAAATGTGTAGGTATAGGTCCACGCCATCTTATAGCCCCCATAGAACGGTACCTTCCGAATTTCGGTATTTTGAAGGTTGTGGCCACATTAATCCACCGAAATGGCTGAAATTTGTGGTGGAGGGTATAAAAAGTTCGGCCCGACCGAACTTAATGCTTTTCTTACTTGTTTTTATTTCAGAATTCGTATTTTTTCAATTTTTGCCGTTATTTAATTAAAAACACTGCAACACAATGGAGTCTTCTTAGAAATGTTGTTGATTTTGTATAAAAACACAAACACCTTAAATTTTCTCTTTGTTTTCACAACAATTAGGGCACACAAGGTATAAAAAAGACCCTTCAGTGCTGCCAAATTCACATTATTCATGATAGGAGGAAAGTTCTCTCGAGAAAAATCTATTCCGCGAGAGTTGTATTCCGCAAGAATATTCATGTTTGGCTGTATAAGATTCAGTAGAAATAATATAAATATGAATGCTACTTCATATTTATGTTCTGTAGTTGAGTATTAATGAACATTTTAAAGAATATGTTAGGAAAAACAAACAGAATTAGCCTATATAGGCCCAAATATAGGAAAAAGTTAAACATTTGTCCACATTTAATTCATTTTTGGTGTTACAGGAATTTACCCTCGGAGTCGGAGTCGTGAAAAAAACGGGCCTGGAGTCGGAGTCAATCCAGAAATACCTCGACTCCGAAACCCTGGTCTCGACGAGCTGAGTCGAGCTGGCTATGTGTGTCCGTCGGTCTATTCATCTGATCATCATCTGATGCAAAGTAGATTGACGTAAGTGGTCAAACAACGCAAATATCGCAATAGTCGGTAATCCAACCCATTTTTCATTTTTGTGTAATCACGCCACGGGTCGCAGAGAGGAAGAGGAATATTGGTTTTGATGAAGGTCGGATAATATTTAGGGGTCGGAATGGGCGAAAAAACTTATGTATGTAGAGAAAATTCAACATTTTATTCATATGCAAATATCTCCGTTTTTATTCCAAAAGCAAAGCCTATCAATAGAATAAGAGAAGGTCACCCTTACAACGGATATATCACAATATTCGGTAATGCAAACCATTTTTTCATATTTTTGTAATCACGCTACAGGTCGCAATCGAATCGTCACGAAATCTTGGTGTTTTTTTTTTTTTTTTTTTTGTTTTGGGTCGCAGAAAGGAGAAGCCTATTGCGTTTGTTGATGGTCGGATAATATTGTTATTATGCGAATATCTCCGCTTCTAGTGGGGTATTCCTAAAGGAAAGCCCGTCAATGGATGAAGCGAATATTCTCAAAATATTAACATTTTTACTTAAGTGTAGCTTCAGTTCTGTTCGAGGATATTTTGGAAATTTGTGCAGAAGGTACTGTTTGTTCGAGGGCAATTCCATACTTCCTGGAATAATGGTCCAAAAGTTCTAAATCCCACTGTAACCAACTGAAATGACTGGTGGGCGCAATATCTAATGAAAGAAATAACTCCCAAAGAAATAACTCCTCAAAGCCGACTGATAATCTTTATACGTGTTTTTTTTTCCTTTCTCCTTTCACCAAGTCTTCCTACAATAAATAACAAATATTTATATGTTTATATATTGTTGTTGTCATGTTATTTTTGTTTATTGTTTTTCTTTGCTGTTGTTGATATCCCAACATTAAGATTTATGTTTTTACATCAATGAAATTAATTCAGGTAACATCATTAGTCAAGATTATAGGTTACAATATTATGGTATTTCGTTAGAATTAAAGGATTTGTGTACGAGTATTGTCTTGTGTAGCCAGATATGTTTAGCGGTGTGTTGCTCGTACATCAGCGTACATGTTTATGTTTTATATGTCTTTCTGGAATTTAGTAGAAGAAACGTCATTGTATGTATTGGCGAAAAAAGTATGCATGGTACAAAGGTTGTTTTTCTTGTGACGAAGGTGAACATTTTCGTAAGCTAATGTTGATAAATAAATTTTATATTAAGCTATGATAAACTGTCCAGGGACTAAATGTATGTTTGACACATTTATTTGCCACGATGCTCGGAATAGATTATATACCTCTACCAGTTTATAAATACTCATTTATGTGAGAGGAAACAAATACGTATTTACTTCTGCTTTGAACCATTTTAATTATTCATAAAAGTCGCTGGTAAATTCAACGACATTTTTACTTGTTTAAACTCCATTGATGGCAGTAGACGTACGATTGGCCCACGCGTATTACTGGTAATGTAATGAAGGTGCCTTCAACGATGGCTACCATGAGTTGACAAACAACATTTACAACAAAAAATATATACTTCAAGGACAAAAATATCGTTAAGTTTATGAATATTTAATCTATCACAGAAATAATGCTAATAACTAAATGATTTAAATTATCCGTACATATGGCTTAGATCTAAACATAATACATCGAGATAAAGTTATAGAAAATTAGTTAAATCCTGATGGTTCATGTTTGACGTGATATTAGAAATTGTAGTGCTGCAATATTTTTAACACTTCACACCACAGTTATTGCTAAGTTAAGACATACGTAATACGTATCGGGTGACGTAGGGGATGAATGAAACCGCGTAACGGCCCTGACAGGCTTTACATAGCAAAGAGAAGGACTTATCTTTGTCCCTCTTTCATAATTTTATCTCAAGTGGACACTGCCCCCCCCCCCTTGTGTCACCTGAATTTTCACACCCTTTAAAGGTACTCAGCTAACATATAGGACGCGTTGGCTTTGTTATAGTATCCCATCCCTAAAAAAATCAACACACTATAAAAGAAAAACAAACCCCTGGAATGTTCGCACTCTTTATAGAGCATGTGCAGTTTATTCATTGGCAGATGTTTTCGAAAATTACAAGGCCGATATTACTGCCATTCAGTAGATACGATGGATTGGGAAAGACGACACAACAACACATAAAGGTGATTTATTGTATTATAACTGTCATGACATAGAGCATGAGTTTGGTTGCGGATTTAAAGTTGGTCGCAGGTAAAAACATCTGATCTCACCAGTGAATAAAAGTCTTGCTGAAATGCGGATAAAAGCAACATTTTTCGACATCAGCTTTATTTGCGCTCAAGCGCCCACTGAAGGCAAACAAGGGCGAACAAAAAAATTATATATTTTGCGGGTGCTTAGCAGAAAAATATGACGATTTAATGTCAAATTTGGCCCAACAGTAGGGTAATTCAGTCTCCATAGTGAAACATCTGACAATGGAATGAGGCTGATAGACTTTGCAGCGACAAAAACATTGTAGTCAGCAGTACCAGACCCAGCAAAATTAATTGGAAGTAGTACAATGTAGACTAGTTCATGATGAACTGCATCCGGATGGAGTTAAAATGTGAGAAATAGATGTCATTCGTTGGATCGCATCCGAATGCGCATAAAATGTGAGGAATGGAGTGCCTTTTTCACGACACCGTTAGAACTGCATCAAAACATGCCGGAAACATTTTATTAGCAGTTGTTAGAGGTCCCATACAAGTACATAAGCCAGCTTGTAGGGTTGTATAAGCGCGTCGACATCAATTTTTCCTTAAACAGAAAAACGTGTTAACATTTCCAAAATTTTTTTATAAAATAATTTGCGAACATTTTTGCGGTAATTTATGAGTAGACAATTTTTTAATGGAGTGCTGTTGGTGAACGTGTCGAAATCTTAACTGTCGATGGGAAGACAATATAAAAACGGCTTTAACATATGAAGCAAGAACAATACCGCTTAGATTCAATGGAGAGCGGAGGAAATAAGTTGCGATATGTACAAACATATGTAAACTTCTGAATGCCGCCCTGAGATAATAACTGGGTGCCTCCTCATGACTCCAAATATTCTTCCTCTGGTGTAACCATGAGAGACATCCCAATCACCATACGGTGGATAGGCCCCGCCCATTCAGGCGGATCAAGGAGAATCTTCACGAAGAGGTCCAGCGTTACAAAAGAGAACCACTAGATTAACAAGCATGTCAAGCACGTTTGAATAGCATCTATACGGCCGCAGTTACAGATGCCATAAGCAGCTACAGTTTGAATGCAGTCCTCGGAGAACATCACCCATCCATCGCAGCAGAGGAGCGTCAGCTGCCACGAGTAGTTTTGACTCAACATGCGGCACAGGCCCGCTCAATTTACTCTAGTGGATCTGTGGTTACATCCCATCGAAGCAGCCACGTTCCTAGAACTGGTGATTGACCCAAAGCCAGACTAAGCAGAATAAAGAATATACAAACATATAATACAAAACACTGTTACAACAACAACAGTTGCGATTGAATTTAATGGAGAAATTTCATAATTTGTGTTAATGTAATAAAGTTCGTAATATTTTTGTTTTAGACAAATAATAAATTCTTTTTATTTATTCTGGGACATTTTGCAATGGCTTGCATTTTTATTACATATTTGAACTGCATAAAAACACATTCCGAAGAGTGTCCTTAAACTGCATCCAAAGCAGTGCATCAAAACACGTGCTTTGGATGCAAATTAGACTGCATCCAATTCTACCCCAAGAGGGTTAGTTAAAATGCGATTCCAAAGGGATAGTTAAAATGCAGTCCCGAAGGGTTAGTTAAAATGCAATGCCAATGAGTTAGTCAAAATGTAGTGCTAATGGAGTGCATCTTTCAATAGTCACGCTTATGTAAAAATCGTGACTGAAAATGCATAATTTGTTGCATTTCCAAGTCAATCGTATATATGATTTAACTGCATCTTTGGAGGCAAACATTTTTATGGGGATTTAAGCATCTCGACATTCATAAGGGCAGCTGGCTGTCTCTAGACCAAAATAAAAAAACAGGAAATCAAATTGATCATCTTGTGATAGATTGAAGACATTCTTCGATCGTGTTGGATGTACGAGCAAATATAGACTCGGACCAACACCTTGTTGCATCAAAGGTACGTGCCCGATTAAACGTAGCGTGAACAGACACAACACGGAAGTTGGACATCGGTAAGTTTCAATCACAACAGATAGCCACATCATGTTCCACTCAATTTGCTCAACTGCTAAATCAATGGACTTCTCGTCCCGATAACATATCAGCACAGTGGCAAAGTATTGCCTCCAGCCGCAAAATCTATTTTTGGCCACCAGAGACCACACCAAGGAACCGATGGTATGACCAAGAGTGTTGTTCTGGTATATGACTACTTTACACTCAGTAGCGGCTCGTAGAGCTCGAGAAAGGTATAGGGAAAAAGAGAGGAGAAACGTCTTTTCCACAATGAAAATAATGAAATGGAAAAGCGGGAGTGTCAAAAAATCGAGATGTACAGGAGCCACAATGAAGTCCGAAAATTCTACCAAAGAGTGAAACATTAAACGGATGACTTTGGTACATGCACATCCTCTTGTAGAGACAAACAGGTTAATTTGGTAAAGGGTACAGACATTGTGCTCAGGATATGGAACATTTTTCAAACCTAGCGAAGACGACCATGATACCACAGATCCAAACCCAGAAGATGGTATTGGACGTATACCTCCCGGCTAAGATGAGGTAAAGACAGCAATAAAACGGTTGAAGAATAATAAGGCAGCTGGATACGATGGCTTATCAGCCGAGCTGTTGAGATGCAGTTATCTTTTTGTCTAGTATAGATCCGCCTTCGATAGCCCCTTACTAAACGGCTTAAAGAACGTATGGCCGTTAATACTGAAGTCTCCTAAGAAATTCGAACAATGACCATGTGAGCCTTTATACATTGATCGGACACAAAACATGAAATTAATGGATCTTACCTCAAAGCTTATAAAGTAAAAAATCAAAAACACGTTTTAGAGTTAATATTGTACTTTATCTAAGTCACGCCAAAATCATGTATGTTAGAACCCATATGTCACATACATTTTCACTTTACTACAACCATAGACCACCTTCGCATTTTAACATACAAATATCAGATCTTCTCTTCTCTTCATCAACCCGGATTTATTTATTTTATTTTATTTTTTTTTTGCTATTGACAATCTATTGATTTTCCCTTAAATAAAAATTACATGGTAGATAGACGTAGTTTTTTTGAGTGGCATAGAAATTTGTATGCGAATTAAAATATATTTTTGAAATAAAGATTTCAAAAGAACACATGAATGAAATCTGCCTCAAATTGATTTATTTCTTTGTGTTTGCAAATACTTGTATTCATACGTAAGGTAAATTAAACTAGATATTCTTAGAAACCAGTTTTAAATATTTCCTATAGACATGTATTTACAAATAAAATATCTTATTCTTTTATTACTTGTATATATTATATTTACATTTCTTTTAAAGCTATTCTATATCAAATGACTTGAGATTAATTAAGAATATGTAAGAAAAGACTAAACTCGGACGAAGACGACCATTCCATACCCTACATCACTACTATTTTGTATTAACATATCTCAAAAAGGCTTCTGCTTTGATGGGGGTCTTCTATAATATGTCCTACATGCCGCTTCTCTTTGGTAGCAGCACGTCACTCCTGGTCAAATCATGGGTTCCTTGTTGGAGGTCTCTAGTATCAAATATGGATTTTGTGACTGTTTGCATGAAGTGGACAATACCTCGAAACTGTGCAGGTATGTTATCGAAACGAGGAGTGCTCTGTTTAAGCTGTTAGCCCAGCTGTGGTTATCTATTTTGATTGCAGCTTGCCGATGCAAAACTTCAGTTTTGTGTCTATGCGTTATATGATTTTTAGACAAAATACTCTTTTAACACACCCTTCGCACTATAAATGCGCAAGATCTTATTTTTTCTTGGTTATTTAAATTCATTTTCGTTACAAAGAAATTCAAATTATTATTTAATTAGTTAACAAGTTAAGCCTTAAGTTCGGCAGAACTTGTTATAACCTCTAACACCACTGTATTGAAGTAAATAGGAACAATTCGTAAGTATTAAGCTCTTTTCCTACGTTAAGTGTAATTCCTTGGAGGAGAATAATATCTTAACTGATCATACCAAATTCCAGCCATTTCATACCGAAACTCGGAATGTACCGTTCTATGGGGACTAAATGACGAAGTGGACATACATATATATAACATATTATACCACAAAAGAGGACTAAATACCAAACTTCGGCAATTTTGGGGGGATATTGTGGCCAATATCGGAAGGTACCGTTCTATGGGGACTATAGGAAGATGTCGACATAAACCGACAAATTTCTAGTGGAATGTTTTATACCCTCAATATAGACTAACTACCAAATTTCAGTCATTTCGGTGGGATCTTGAGGCCACAACCTTCAAAATACCGAAAATCGGGAGGTACCGCTATATAGGAGCTATATTAAGACGTTGACCTAAACCGACAAATTTCAGGTGGAAAGTTTTTTAGTTTCAGCGAAAACTGAAAACCAAATTTCAGCCATTTCGGGGGGATATTGAGGTCATAATCTTAAACATACCGAAAGGCAGAAGGTACCGTTCTAAATACCGAAAATCGGAAAGTAGCACTTTATGGGGCTATAGGAAGGCGTGGACATATACCGACAAATTTCAGATGGAAAGTTGTATACCCCCAACGAAGACTATATACCAAATTTCATCCATTTCGGGGGATATTCAGACTAAAACCTTGAAAATACCGAAAAAGGGAGGGACTGTTCTATGGGGGCTATATGAAGGCAAGGACATATACCGACAAATTATACCCCCATCGAAGACTAAATACAAAATTTCAGCCAATTAAAGGGATATTGAGGTCACAACCTTCTGAATACCGATAATCCGGAAATACCGTTCTAATGGCGATTTATGAAGGCGTTTACCTATACGAACAAATTTCGGGTCGAAGGTTTCATAGACCCTACAAAGACTAAATACCAACTATCAGCCATATCAGGGGGATATCGAGGTCACAACCTTCAAAATACCCAAAATCGGAAGGTACCATTCTATGGATGCTATATGAAGAAGTTGATCTATACCAAAACAATTCAGGCGGGAAGTTTTTTACCCCAACGAGGACTAAATACCAAATTTTAGCCATTTCGTTTGGATAATGAGGCAAAAACCTTTAAAAATATAGAAAATCGGAAGGTATCGTTCTATGTGTGCTATATGAGTTCGTAGACCTACACCGACAAATTTCGTGTGGAATGTTTTATACCCCCAACAAAGTCTAAGTACCAAAGTTCAGCTATTTCTGTTCTGTACTAAATTATAATTGTCTCTGTTAAAATTGTTGTGTTACAAAGCGTATGGCAAATTTAAATATACCCTCCATATTATGGTGGAGTGTATATGCATAGGTATTAGGAATGACCAATTGATACCTTATATTTCAAAGTAGTACATGCAAGCCGAAATTAATTTACAAAACAACCTTCTACAAAACATATCAATTATACACATACATATGTATGTATGACGAACATGCATACATTTCATGTACTTGGCAATTCTATACGGCTGGTTTTGACTTCATATGTATTCTTGCTCTGTATAGCTATACTTTCAACATACGTACACATTTGACTAACAATGTCTTGGAATATAATTAACTCACGTAACGAACTGTCGATCATGTTGATGTTTGTTGCCATTGTATTATAGCAATTTGAGTGTATATTAAGTTTCTCTATAACTGATTAAATCTTAGACCACAAACAATAGCTAACATTTTCATTCTTGTAAATGATGTCCATTTACATACATGTAAGAATGATAAGAATTGTAGTGCTGCAATGAACTGAAATTGACTTAATTACATATGTATGTTCAATAGCAACTCATTCTTATGTCCAATTAATTATGTACATACAACGTTTATAATCCGAAATAATAATTTCCATATGAATTCACATAACCAATTTTGTTTTACAGCACATTGCACAGTGGTGGAACTTAAATGGGAAGGGTGTGACAAAAATAATTCTAGATGTATATCGAACTGAATTTTTTTTCAATGGGTCATATTGGCCTAAAACACTCTTACAAAAATATTGTTCTCATGTAACGAATAATTCTGACTTGAAGTTTTTTACTGTTACCAACACATTGTTCAATCAAATTTGCTGTGATCCGGTACCAGGAGTTCTTATTGCATAGTAAAACTCCCCACAAAGAATTGTCAGTATTGGTCCATGATTTGTCATAATCCCATGTGATTTATTGCAACATTAGGGTGTCCCAAACAAGAAAACATATCTATTAAAGTGTATACCCCCAAAATCGTTTATTTTTCTTTCACGAGTTTTCAGTGCAGCTCCAAGTTACCAATAAATCAATAATAGCACAAAAACATTATTTATTTATTTATTTATTTATTTATTTATTTATTTATTTATTTATTTATTTATTTATTTATTTATTTATTTATTTATTTATTTATTTATTTATTTATTTATTTATTTATTTATTTATTTATTTATTTATTTATTTATTTATTTATTTATTTATTTATTTATTTATTTATTTATTTATTTATTTATTTATTTATTTATTTATTTATTTATTTATTTATTTATTTATTTATTTATTTATTTATTTATTTATTTATTTATTTATTTATTTATTTATTTATTTATTTATTTATTTATTTATTTATTTATTTATTTATTTATTTATTTATTTATTTATTTATTTATTTATTTATTTATTTATTTATTTATTTATTTATTTATTTATTTATTTATTTATTTATTTATTTATTTATTTATTTATTAATTAATTAATTAATTAATTAATTAATTAATTAATTAATTAATTAATTAATTAATTAATTAATTAATTAATTAATTAATTAATTAATTAATTAATTAATTAATTAATTAATTAATTAATTAATTAATTAATTAATTTATTTATTTATTTATTTATTTATTTATTTATTTATTTATTTATTTATTTATTTATTTATTTATTTATTTATTTATTTATTTATTTATTTATTTATTTATTTATTTATTTATTTATTTATTTATTTATTTATTTATTTATTTATTTATTTATTTATTTATTTATTTATTTATTTATTTATTTATTTATTTATTTATTTATTTATTTATTTATTTATTTATTTATTTATTTATTTATTTATTTATTTATTTATTTATTTATTTATTTATTTATTTATTTATTTATTTATTTATTTATTTATTTATTTATTTATTTATTTATTTATTTATTTATTTATTTATTTATTTATTTATTTATTTATTTATTTATTTATTTATTTATTTATTTATTTATTTATTTATTTATTTATTTATTTATTTATTTATTTATTTATTTATTTATTTATTTATTTATTTATTTATTTATTTATTTATTTATTTATTTATTTATTTATTTATTTATTTATTTATTTATTTATTTATTTATTTATTTATTTATTTATTTATTTATTTATTTATTTATTTATTTATTTATTTATTTATTTATTTATTTATTTATTTATTTATTTATTTATTTATTTATTTATTTATTTATTTATTTATTTATTTATTTATTTATTTATTTATTTATTTATTTATTGATAAAAAATACATTATATTGAACATAAATGTAAGAAAAGATAATAAAATTGCTTAAAAATATTCCAAAAGTATAGATTCAGCACATAAAAACCGGGCTAAATTGTTGGTCATAACTGCCAAAACCGCGAATGTCCGCAAAAAGTCTATACAGTCTTGGCTTTATTTTGGTACTAGTGGCGATTCATACATATGCTTGGAAAGTAACTAAAACGATAAGGAAATCCATACATATATTAAATATTTTCATTTTGACCAATAATATAACTAAAATAAGTAGGAAACCGAAGCTTAGGAGTTTTACTAATTCATTCAACTTAAGTTATGGCATGAATATAACCATTTCTTCTCATTTTAAAATAATTTTTTTTTCCTCCAAAATTAGTCATGTTTGTAGGCCTTTCTCTCCTTAAGATCAGCGAAAATGGCGATTAGAAACGATTTGCATCTTTGAATTTTTAAAATGGTGACATGTATTTTTTGATTTTGTTGTTGGGCGCATCCACTGTGCATTGGTGCGTATTTCATATTTGTATATGTAACGTATACGCGTCATTGGTTGTATGAAAGATGTTTTACATTACCACATGTAGCACATGCATCTACATATGTATTTGTTCTGAATCACAATTCGCAAGGATTTTTGGTATGTGTTCACACACTTCGATTGGAGAAAATGTACAATTTACGCACTAGTGGAGTTATTTTAACTAATTAAATCTGATAATATTACTTTTGGTACAATAGAAAACCCATGGAGTAAAGAACACAAAAAAATGCCGACTGCGCTCTTGGATTTATGATACTCGTATAATTTAAATCCGTGTCTCCAGATTCACTCCGGTGGATGAAACAACCTAGGTATATGTTTGTTTCTGCTTTAGTGGTAGAAAACCCACTTTTGAGGCATCGTCCGTTCTATGGGCGACATTATGTTTTGAAATTCGCGTTGTTGTGGAGAAATAGCAGTGGGATAGAAGGTACCTCTTAACAAATAAGAAGTCGTTAAGTTCGGCCGGGCCGAACTTTTTATACCATCCAGCATAAAGTAGTATTAATTGAAATGGAATATTTAGATTCCTTTCACAATTTTGAGTGGAAATATTTTTCGACCATGGCTACAAATGCCTAAATTATCTAATCTAAACAAGTAAAAAGTCGTTAAGTTCGGCAGTTAGTTATACCCTCTACCTTAAAATAGTATTAATGAAAATGGAATAATTAGTTTCCTTTCATAATTTTAGGAGGAAAAATGTTTCGACCAAATGCCAAAATTATCTAATCTAATCTAATCTAATCTAATCTAAAAAATGTGTTCATCAAAGTGTCGACCTATCTTTACAATTTTTGATGGAAAAGTTTTATAACTGCAGGGAACCTGAAAAGTCAAATTATGGGTAGTACCGTCAAACAATGTAGCTAAGACCCTCAAAACACCGAAAATCGGGAGGTACCGTTATATGGGAGCTATACCAAATCATGAACCAATGTTGACGATTTTTGGTGGAGAACTTTGGTGACCACCGAGAACCTACAATGTCCAATTACACCTAGTTCGGTTAAAAATTGTAGCTAAAATCTTAAAAAAAAAATCGGGAGGTAGCGTTATATGGGGCTATGCCAATATTGACGATTTTTGGTTGGAGAAGTTTCGTGGCCACTGAGAACCTCAAATGTCAGTTTATAGCTAGTTCGGTTAAAAATTGTAGCTAAAATCCTCAAAATACCGAAAATCGGGAAATACCGTTATACGGGGGCTATACCAAAACGTGGGCCGATATAGCCCATCATCGAATATGACCTGCTTGCTTACAAAAGACGCATCTTCCCAAAATTTCAGTGTCCTATCTTTAATTTTGTGGATGCTAAAGTGATTACCACTGACGGACGGACATGCATAGATCGACTCAGATCAGAATTTTGGCCTGATCAAGAATATATATACTTTAAAGGGTCGCAAATTATTATTTCAATGCGTTACAAACGGAAAAACTAAACAAATATATCCATCATACTATGGTGGAGGGTATAAAAATTTAGTTTTCCCATGCGAAAATCTACAGTACAGATACAGTCACGAATTCTTTTTCCAAATACATGGTAAGTAAACACACGTCTAGTTGAATCACTATTAGTTATAGAAACTTAAAACTTATTATATGTTATGCTTAATCCAAAACAAGGAAAAGGAATAGATAAAATAATAGTAGGGTAAGAGGGTAATCACATGGGACGGCCCCCTGACTCAATATAAGTGTAAGAAACGCCTACATTGGTTAGAGTAAAATAACTCTCAAGGAATCCAAATATTAAATTCAGTATTTTTGGTTCAAAACAGTATTCAGTTTATTCTACCATATACCATTTTACTTATCGTAAAGTGCTTCGGGTGCCACCGTGGTGCAATGGTATGCACACCCGCCTTGCACGCTGAATGTCGTGGGTTCGATTCCCCGGCCAGTCAACATCAAAATTGTCAACGGTGACAAAATACCCCTCAGTAATGTTGGCGACATTTCCTGAGTATTTCAGCCATGTAAAACGTCTCGACAAAGTGATGTCTTAAGACACGCCGTTCGGACTCGGCGATAAACAGTAGGCTCAATATCATTGAGCTAATATGAATCGGGGTGCACTCATAGATATGATAGAAGCCTCCCTTGTCCCGTATGGGATGTTTGTGGAACAATTATAAAGTGATTTAGCTATGTGTGTCCGTCCATTACAAATTGTAACAAAATTACAGGTCTTAATGATAAACCTATAGTCACGAAATTTTGCAGAGAGGTCGGTTTCCGATTAGAATTGGAATGGTTAGTTTTTTTGGTGATGATCCTGAAATAGGGGATGAGATAGGCAAAAAACTAATTTGTTTACCCAATTTTGTGCCTGCACATAAACATGATGGTCAGATAATATTATCATGGACCAAAATTGTGTGAAAATTGTGAAATTTTTAAATATATATCTTATATCTTAATTCCCGAAGGTATGCACCACCTAGTTAATTTATATTTGAAAGAGGTAGTTTGTGTAAAAAATGCATATATATATATATATATATATATATATATATATATATATATATATATATATATATATATATATATACTAGCTGACCCGGTCCGCGTTGCTGGCCCGTTTTTGGGTTGCCGTGTAAACATTAATAACCTATATACATATTTACCTCTATAGACCTTTTTTAGATGTGAAACGAAGCATTTTAGTTGTAATTATAAAATTCCATTTGTAATTCGTAACATCTTTTGATTCGATATATTATTCAAATTATTATAGTTGTATTGTCCCATTCGTAATACGAATTGAAATATTCCATTTTTAATTCTAACATTTTATTTTTAATTCGAAAAACTAAACATAAGACAATGCAACCAATTTTTTAATTTTTATTTTTCTAATTTCAACTGGAATTTTTCGAATTACAAATGGATTAATACGAAATTCAAATGGAACAATTCGCAAATGAAATAATTAGAATACAAATGGAATAGTTCGAATTACGAATGAAACGTAGCGAATTACAACTGGAATGTTTCGAATTACATCTCCAAATATAGTATTGATACCTCCCTCTAGATTTTCGAACCGAATTGACGATTAATAGTTATGCATTCGTCTTGAAACTTCATGAAATAAATTGATATTTTAGCACATCTATCATGTAATGGGTCTCCAGATTTAAAATAAAAATGCCTTTCATTATACCCTCCAGCAAAATTTAAAGGTAGAGGTTCCATGCGTGATTTCATGGCATCTTTTGCATTGGTTCAAACAAAGTCGTGAAAGATCAGATCTTTTCATTAGCATTTGAACCCATGCAAAGGAAGTCGTGAAAGATCCGCTGTTTTCATCTGCATTTGAACCCATGCAAAGGAAGTCGTGAAAGATGCAATCTTTTCATCAGCATATGAACCCATTCCATCGATCAAATAGAGATGAATTTTGTGTTTCTATTTATACCCATTGTTCTAAATATATAAGAATAATTATTTACAATAGGCTTGATGTTGTTGGGGACACGAATCACAATCAACGCTGTTAAAACTCTCGTCGTAATAATAATGTCATTGCAAGGGTTTGTGAAAATGATATGCCAAAGCATTGGTGAAAAGACATGTCAAAACATTTGTGTAAATGACATGCTTTGGATCAAAAATAAACAGAATTTTTTGGGGTCCACGCTCATATAAAATTAATTGATGAAGATACTAAAAAGATGACATGCCAGATCACCTGAACCAATGATTGAATAGTATCTTTGACATCAAACAATTTGCTGGGTAACTAACTTGTTGATTCCGTTTGTAACACTTCGAAATAAAATAAGTCAATATAGCGATGTACTTCAGCTGCAATCAAGATACAGCTCGCAATATTTAATTTCGTTATATTTAATATTTTAGCAGCATTATCCTACCGAAGTGATCTAAATACGGTGTTTAGTGTTCATTGGAGATATGTTCGCATAGAGAGATACATATGTTCGGTACAGGTCTAGGGTACCTCCCGGTATTCGGCAAAGGGTACCAGAAGACTACTTTTACTTTTATTCTCCTAAACATAAACTCTTCAGTAATTCATATAAAATTACCTTTCAATGCAAGTTGGAATTATCGAGACTTCACTGTATTTAAAGATGCCGTCTTGTTCGAGTAATTAAAAGCACTGAAGTCAGTGCTCATTGGTTTTTTAGTCCCACGCACTAAATTTAGGAATCTTTTCTTGAAATTATGAAGTTTTAAAAAATGGAACGCGATAGCGGATTTTTACTACCAAAACACCACCTAATGGCCACAATTACCAATATCGTTTATATCAATACGTCATCTCTGAAATCTCGAGTTTTGGTTAAAACCGTTTTCGGGAGGTCATCCGTGACGACTGCTACCCGTTATTCTATGAGATTTTGCATTGAAAGCTGCTATTTGGACATTTTGAAGAACTCTGGCTGATCGCCCAATCGATTTTTTGGAAATTCGATCAAGTGACAATTAACATTGTCGGGGTTGTACTGTATTCCAGAATGTGGGGTTGATCGCGCTTTCTCTCTTATAGAAGCTAGTGTTTATAGCGTTTTTGCTGTCGCGCTTACTAAAATTATACATTTTTGAAAAATTGGGCTGACCGCGACATTTTACTTCCGAGATGACCATTCAGTATCACGACAGTTATTATCATTTTTATTGCAAGCAATACGTCAAAAAATATCATAGATTTCACGTTTCCTTAAAAATTTTGTGGGGGTGATACCCTGGTCACTCCAATGACCAATATAAAAATAGCTAAAAACCTATTCTCAAGCCTAAAAACTCCACATACAAAATATCATCGAATTAGGTCCAGCAGTTTCGGAAGTTTAATCTAGAACATCACGACTGTTTTAAAGAATCATCACATTGTTGGCCCATCGTTTTAGTGACCAATGCACAATTTGTAGACGTTACAGCTATTTGACCATCTTTGAAATTAGGTGTTGCCTGATTTCTCTATCGATTTTTAGGAATTTGTGTCCAGTGATATTTTACATTATCGGGGTTGTACTGTATTCCAAATTTATGGTTGATCGCGCTTTCCCACTTATTAAAGCCAGCGTTTATATCGTTTTTGTAGTCACGCTTACTAAAATTAAGGATATTATCTATAATTATACATTTTTAAAAAATTGGGATGACCGCGATATTCAACTTCCGAGGTGACCATTCATTATCAAGACAGTTATTGCCATAGTACTGCAAGCAATTTTGAAACAATACCTTCAAAAAAATCTCTGATTTCACGTTTTCTCAAAAAATTTTGTGGGGGAGGTACCCTGGTCACTCCACTGACCAGTATAAAAAATAGCTAAAAACCTATTCTCAGACCTAAAAACTCCACATACAAAATTTCATCGAATTCGGTCCAGCCGTTTCGGAGGAGTTTCATTTCGAACATCATGGCAGACTCGAAGAATTTTATATATATATAGATATATATATATATATGTTATATCTTTATTTCTGGAAAGTATGTGTTATAATATTTATATTGTAACCATAATCACGCTATAGGTCATATTTGCTACTGTTAAATATAATATATAATATAATATATATAATTGTTCCACAAACATCCCATACGGGACAAGGGAGACTTCTCTCATATCAATGAGTGCACCCCGATTCATATTAGCTCAATGATATGGGACCTACTGTTTATCGCCGAGTCCGAACGGCGTGTCTTAAGACATCACTTTGTCGAGACGTTTTACATGGCTGAAATACTCAGGAAATGTCGCCAACATTACTGAGGGGTATTTTGTCACCGTTGACAATTTTGATGTTGACTGGCCGGGGAATCGGACCCACGACCTTCAGCGTGCAAGGCGGGTGTGCATATCATTGCACCACGGTGGCTACTGTTAAATACTGACAAATATTTCCACGAGGTAATATTTTATGTTAAAGAAGATGCAAATTATTTTTGAAGATGATCGGATAGTACTTGGCGGATGGAACTGACCATATGTTTTGTGTGAAAAATAGGCACATTTTTATTTTTGTACATCTTTTAGTAACTGCCTACATATGTACATATTTGGGCGAATAGTTTCTACATGGAAAACTAACTTTGACCTTATCCTGTTGGAACTCCTGTGTAGAAAGATGCGACATGTATTTCCATTCTGTACCAAAACCTCGGGATTCACAAAAAGTAGACTTAGCATCTTTTCTTGCGAGCCAAAGGATATATTAATTTCTAGATGCAGCATGTGAGGTATAATTCTTGGTCACAATATTTCGATAGCGAATCTGCAATTGTGTGGCATTCATTGGCTATAATGGAATGTTGTTTATGTACGCAAATGACATGCGTCTGTTGCTCCCTTATAAATCAACAACTTTTGTTGGCTCTTACATGGAGAATGAGTATTCTTTGATATTTAATTATATCCTTTAAATAAATTATTTCTTAATAAGAAGAACACGAAAATGATACGCAAATTTTGACTTCATCATTACTGTTAATGGACATAAATTGCAGGCGGTAACTGTTTAGGTATATATTTACAATGAACTTGAATAAGCCATGCGAAGTCTAAAATATTGCCAGCAAACGAGTTTAAATAAAAATATAGTTCTAAAGGGGGTGAGAAATTTTGCGATGTTATTTTCCTCTTTTATACCCTCCACTATAGTATGGAGGGTATATTAAGTTTGTTTTTCCATTTGAAACGCGTTGAAATAATCATTTGCGACCATATAAATTATATATATTCTTGATCACAATAAAATTATGTGTTAATATAGCCATGTCCGCCTGTCCGTCTGTTGTAATCACTCTAGCGCCCTAATAATTGAGATAGAACGCTATATTTTTGCCATATGCTGGTCAAGTTCGAGGATGGGCTATATCAGCCCAGGTTTTGGTATAGTCCCCATATGTATAACGGTACCGCACGATTTTCGGTATTTTGAGGGGTTTAGCTACATTTTATGCGAACTGTCTGTAATGTAACATTTGATCTTCCCAGTGGTCACAAGACATCTTCACTAAAAATCGTTATCATATGTCCATGATGTGGTAGAGCCCCCATATAACAATGCCTCCCAATTCTCGGTATTTTGAGAATTTTAGCTACCTTTTTTGGCAGAGGAACCTGCACTTTGACGTTTGAGGTTCCCAGTTGTCACAAAACTACTCTACAAAAATTGTCAATATATACATACACCCCATATAACGGTACCTCCCGATTTTCGAAATTTTGAGGATTTTAACCATATTTTTTGACCGAACTACCTATAATTTGACGTGTGAGGTTCCCAAAAATCACACAATACATCTACCAAAAATTATCAGCATAGGTCTATATCTCGGTGTAGTCCCATATATCCTCTCGATTTTCTGTATTTTGAAGGTTTTATCAAAATTTTTTGTCCGAACTGCCTGTAATTTGACGTTTGAAATTCCCAGAAGTCACAAAATATCTTCACCAAAATCTGTCAACATAGACCCATG
Organism: Musca autumnalis; assembly: GCF_047663935.1. Taxonomy (NCBI): domain Eukaryota; kingdom Metazoa; phylum Arthropoda; class Insecta; order Diptera; family Muscidae; genus Musca; species Musca autumnalis. The sequence continues at coordinate 120,144,130 of NW_027411866.1, read as the reverse complement.
TTTTGGTATAGCCCCCATATAACGGTACCTCCCGATTTACGGTATTTTGAGAATTTTAGCTACATTTTTTACAGAGGTACCTGCAATTTGCGTTTGAGGGTCCCAGATGTCCCAAAACTAATCTGTCAAAAATTTTAAACATACGTCCAGTTTAGATTTTGGTATTTTGAGGGTTTTAGCAACAATTTCAGACCACACTACCTGTAATTTGGCGTTTTAGGTTCCAAGAGGTCACAAAATATATCCACCAAAAATTATTCACATATGCTAAAATATTTTGACCGAACTACCTTGACTGAAGTTAACATTTGAGTTTCCCAGTGTTCACAAACTATCTCCACCTAAAATTGTCAGCATAGGTCCATGTTTTTGCATGACTGACATATAACGGTACCTCATGTGATAAACAATACTAGTCAGCCAACCTGACGTCATCAAACGTAACTAAAGACCTATATGTTTTACACTCAGTATGGAGAGTGATTTAACACTATCCCATAGTTAACACGTTCCGGTTCCGATTCAGATAATCAGGACACTCTTTTGCCTAATGCTATATTTTTTATACTCAGAATGGAGAGTGATTTAACCCAGGCCCATAGTTAACACGTTCCGGTTCCGGTTCAGGACACAATTAGGACACTCTTTTCCCTAATGCTCACCGGACAACCTCTAGGCACTAAGTGACAGTTCCATGACTTTTGGGTTATTGGAGTTAATTCTGCAAAGCTCTTCACTTTTATCACGCTCATTTGTAATAATAGTCCTTCCGCGTGTTATAAGTAATGACCAGTAGGTACCAGCATGCAGTAATGATGATGTAAAAGAATATTTTTTTTACAAAGCAAACATCAGAAGGTTTTGACAGTTATCTGAAGATGGATTAGTAAAATCTGAAATTTGGATAAATTGTTTTTTAATATTTGAAGGTTCAGAGATGATGGTCTGTACGTAATTTTTTAGACCTGGAGTTCAGATGTTTTGTGTGCTAAACGTGCATGTTGAGTACGCCAATCTCGACTGTTCCAGGTATATTAACGGAAAATAAAGCCAAAAGCACATTATTATAGATTATAATACTTCGGTCCTTTAAAGGACTTGAGGTAGGGGTAAAACATGAAATCATCAGAATACTCTATTAACTAACTAAATACAAACAATTCTGGTATAAAAGTGTGTTCCAATTAACGTTAAGTTGATTTTAGTACTAATGTCCCTAATTAGCTGGCCAGGCTAATTAGGGACCATTTTTAATAAAGTGGGTTGTACTTTCCCCACATATGGGAAATCTCAGTACGTTTTGCCATCACTCGATAGTGCTTCTAGCAATACCTTATATAGAATATTTATTTCATCAGAATCTTCACATTTTTAAAAGAAATCGAGTAATCTATTAAACTGAATTTATTGTCCCTAATTAGTTGGCCGCCACTGTAAGTCTTTCTAAATAGGTCTTTTTTGGACAAAGTTGTGTTTTAGGAATGTCAAAGCCCCTCTTGTGACGTACCCACATCATCACTGTAATAAGCTGTTGTTGTTGCTAAAATTGGTATTCAGCACCGCTTATTTTTCCATTTAACATCGAAGGCCATTGTAATTGAAATGCAAGGATAGTTAAGTGTTGTAATGTGACCTTATGTGTAACTCAATGTCGGAAGATTGTTGAGCTTACTACAATTTTAGCAGCCAGAAATCTCTCAGCCTTATTCCGCAATCGAATGCTTCACTATGATGATATTAATTCTAGAACGATATTATTATCACCGTCAAGTCATCAACCATTTAAATTTCGATAAATTCATATTTGGCCAATTTGTGTTTGCCTTGTCGTTGCATTGTAGTGTGAAGACAATATATTTTAGTTTACAACTTAATACTATTTGTATGTGCCTACTGTACTGTGCCCATTATCATTTCACATTACAAAGCACTTCGCACAATAATGATATTTCAAATTTAAATTATATTCGCAACAATCTCCCCACTTAATTTAACTTGTCAAACAATTTCCACCTTCAAATTCCGCAAATATTTTAAAATGTTTCCTCGCCATATTTGTTACAATGGCGTGGGAATTTGTCGAAAGTATATTTCACATATGCAATTTTGAGTGCATTTCAGAAGTGGCAGACAGAAAGACAGTACTTCAAAGAAATTTAAATAAAAAACTTTCTAAGAAATTATGGTGTCATGTTTTGCTTTCATTGTATGCAACAACTTTTCTATGGCATTCACATTTAACTGCTGTAACTTGTAACACAAGCGTAACCTATTCCATGAGGACACAACAACAAGAACCAAAAGAAGCAAAAATTGTTTTGAAAAGAAATAGAATAAAAACTAGTACTATGTAGAAAGTGAACTGAATTCACACAGTATTAACCTTTTTTAAAGCGCAAAAATATTTCCGTGAAAATGTAAACAATGAAACAAACAAACATACCAAAAAGGAGGCATAGTCGGCAGGATATATCCTACATAATGAATAGAAATTGAATTGTTTGCATATTTGATTAAAAAATTGTGCGTTTTAAATGTCATAGTCGAAATGTAATAAATTGGAAGGAGGAACGAAAATATAAAAAATAAATCTAAAAATAGACATAAAGCACCGTGGACGATTGGTTTTTATTATTTTTCGACAACTATCAAAATAGTTATGTGCATTCTCTGCAATGTGCAGACACATGACAGTGGGAGTAGTTAATTTGGTTTACATATGCGGCTACGTGAGTTTTTAGGTGTTTCGGTTGAATTCGCATTTAAACGAATTCATCAGTCACACTTATTTTTGAGCTCGATTCGTCATAAAATTGGGGAAGGGTTCTTTCAATACAAAGAACTAAAGAGAGCTGATGAAACCAAGTGGCGTTGGACGAAACTAGTCTTCTCTGCCGTCCCCTAAAGTAATCAATTTTAACTACATCCCACTTTAAACTTGTTTTTAAATTTGAAAACAACAAATATGAGATTAAGCTTGACTTACATACGAATAGTAAGTAAAACACACATCTCAACAAAACTGCCAAAGTGAAGTTAACAATTGCAAAAAATATCTCAAAAAATAACTTTAAACTTGTTTTTAAATTTGAAAACAACAAATATGAGATTAAGCTTGACTTACATACGAATAGTAAGTAAAACACACATCTCAACAAAACTGCCAAAGTGAAGTTAACAATTGCAAAAAATATCTCAAAAAATAGTAACACGGTAATTAGAATTCCCAATGGTCAGTTTTGTGGTGACCAAATTGGGAAATTGGCATTTTCGTTCAGAATATTTCATAGTGGAACAAAAATAACAAAAAAGCGAAAATTGTTTTGAAAAGAAGTAGAATAAAAACTAGTACTATGTAGAATAGGGTTATGACTTTTGTACAACCTCATATCCCTGTATACTATTTTGATGAGTTTTTACCTAAGATTACATAAAATCTTAATTATAACGTGATTTGATAAAAAAGCTTCCGCACAAAAAGCTATTAAAGTTTTTATTTTTCAGAACTTTTGACAAAGTATAGGGGCACACGACATAACCAAAATGACATAACCGTATGTGTCTCCGAAATTTGTTCATCGTATTATTACATATATATAATTTTATATTATAAATAACTTTATTTCATATTCCATAAAAATGAAAAGTGGTTTGTGCGGGACCTTTTTGAATATTTAAACGGCATAAAAGTTTTTTTAGTCATTAATAGGCGAATGGGGTCATTCTTTTGTGCAACAGGAAATAATTTTTTGAGACAATACATTCTCATTTCATCGTGCTTTTAAAAAAAATTCAAAGTGGTTAGTACGGGTGCTTTTTTATAATAAAACAAGTAAGCCAAGGCTATAGTCGGACGGGGACGACCAAGTGATACCCTACACCACTATCCCTTTGAATTAGCTTGCCTCATATTAAAATTTCTTTATGGAACAAGTTTATTTGTATTGTAAGAAGTAACTTTATGGAATCTGGTACCGTATCACACCAGGCTTAAATAATACCATAATAATTGTTTAACAAACATCCCAGAAGATACAAGGGAGACTTCTCTCATATCAATGAGTGAGTGTACCCCGATTCATATTCGCTCAATCATATGGGACCCTAAGACACCACTTGTAGAGAAGTTTTACATGGCTGAAAATGTCGCAAACCTTACTGAAGGATATTTTGCCACCGTTGAAAATTTGATTTGGCCTGGCTCGGGAATCGTTTGGAAAAAAGGTTTTAAGTTTTTATCGACGCCCTGTAGGACGTGTGGGGTCATGTGTTGACATGTCGCCACTTTGTCTACTAATATGGTGACAAAGTCAACACTTTGTCACTAGGTTGTCAACTATTGATACCTTTACCTTAATAAGAAGAAGCATTGTGTGTATTGACAGATGATAGCCCAACGAAACATCCTTTTTTTAATTTTCTTAATTGTTTGGCGTAAACTAATTTTTGCGGTTGGTGAAAAAAGTGTTTTTGTAAAAATCAATAAAATATCGTGAAAACTTAAAGCATATAATTTCAATAACAAGTATGAGCAAAAGAAAATATAAAAGACATGCGAAAAATAAACAATTCTGTAGCAAAGTACGAATTCTGAGGCGACTAACAACATTTGTGGTGCTATTAGACATTATGTGGAACCTTTAGAGAACATTGTGGAGCCTGATGTATATATTGTCCCGTCTCGCTGGAAATGCTGAATGCAACTAAACATAATAATGAATTACTATGTTGAAGAATTATTTGGCAAAAATTGATTGTAAGATTTTTCCAATGTTATACAGCTGTAATAGGCAAGCAAATTTAAGGACATATTTTTTATATATGTTTATATATACATGTTTATTATTTTCAATTCCTAGATGTTATACCAACATTCAGCGAATCGCCTGATAAAACGTTAAGTGCAACAGAAGAAGAACTATTTTAAGCAGACAAGTCATTGGTGGGACTTGGCCAAGAAAATAAAACGAAAACGTTTTTTATTATTTATATGTTAAAATGTTTAAGCAGCCTTGAAAACATTGTCTTTATTTACTAATTTTTACTTATGTGGAATCTTTGGCTTAGCCAATTAAAAAGATAAAAATACTGTAATACGCAATTTGTACGTTTTTAGCATTTTCAATATTATTTGTTTTATTCTTTAATGAAATATAGCATTCAAACAAATGTGTAGCTTCATCTTCTTATTAAACGTATAGATAAAACAGCTATATAGTTTTATCTATGAAAACTTCCAAATAACCTAAAAAATTTAGTATTGAAAATCTGGTACTATTGACTCACTACCTCCAATGTCTATACTGACTCACTACCTCCATTGTCTATACTGACTTACTACCTCGAATGTCTATACTGAATCACTACCTCCAATGTCAACACATGGTTCCTCAGGAACTACTGACTTACTATTGACATACTAGTTCCATTGTCAGTACTGACTTTCGAATGACACGTTCATACAAAATGTCTATAGGAAATTACATTAGTTGTCTACAGTTTGTCAGTAGTACTGTTGACAATGTCAGTAGTAAGTCAGTATAGATTCACTATTGACATTTCCTACAGGGCGTTTTCGGCCGTAAATTGGATGGAATTTGGCATTAAGTATTCGAAGTAGCCAAATAATTTCTCCACCAAAAATGATGGACATACCACAAGGACGAAAAACTTCTGCACTCAGTGAGCAGAAAATTTCACAATCAAAAATTGTAGACATAATACCACATTATGTGGTGGTGGTGGTGACCAAATTAAGATATTTGTATGTTCCTTCAAAATATTTCATAGTGGAGGATATAAAAAGTTCTACCGAGCCGAACTTAGCGTTTTTATACACTACACCACTACGTGGGGAGGGTATTATAAGTTGGTTTTGGCCAAAAAGTTTGTAACGCATCGAAATAATGGTCGTAGACCCATACTTATATATACCAAAATGAATGTCTCGACGAGCTGAGTCGATCTGGCTATGTGTGTCGTCCGTCCGTCTGTCCGTCTGTCCATCTAAACTTTGTAATCACGATACAGGTCGCAATTTTGATCGGATCGTCACGAAATTTTGGATGTTGATGGTGGCCCCGGAGGGGAAGAAGCTTATTGATTTTGGTGATGGTCGGAAAATATTTAGGGGTCGGAATAGGCAAACAACTTATTTGGATAAAAAGACAAAATTTTTTTCAAAGCGAATATCTCAGCTTCTCTATGGAGTATACCAAAAATAAAACCTGACAATGAAAGTAGAAAACATCACCTTTCTAATGATGTTAAGTAGGTTATCGTAGGTGATCAAACAACGAAGATATCACAATAATAGCAAATAAAACCCAACTTTTCATTTTTGCGATTTTAATTATAATGACAAATATCACAGCTTTGGTTGGGGACCTTCCAAAAGCAAAGCATGATTATGAAAGTTGAAGATCCCAACTTTACAATGATGCAAACTAGGTCGGCGTAGGTGACCAAATAACTTAGATGTCGCAATAGTCGGTAATACATTCCATTTTTTTTGTTTTTTTTTTTTTTTTGAAATCACGCTACAGGTCTCAATTTTGATCGGATCGTCACGAAATTTTGAGTATTAATGGGGTCTCACAGATGAAGAAGCCTATTGATTTTGGTGATGGTCGGATAATATGTAGGGGTCGTAATGGGCAAAAAACTTATTTGGATAAAAAGACAACGATTTTTCCAAAGCAAATAGCTCAGCTTGTATATGGGGTATACCAAAAGCAAAACCTGACAATGAAAGTAGAAATATCACCTTTCTAATGCCTTAAAGTAGGTTCTCGTAGGTGATCAAACAACGAAGATATCACAATAGTCGCAAATAAAACCCAACTTTTCATTTTTGCGATTTTAATAATAATGACGGATATCACACCTTTGGTTGGGGACCATCTAAAAGCAAAGCCTGACTAAGAAAGTAGAAAATCCCATCTTTAAAATTATGCAAAGTAGGTTGGAGTAGGTGGTCAAATAATAGAGATATCGCAACAGTCGGTAATACATCCTTTTTATACCCTCCACCATAGTATGGAGGGTATATTAAGTTTGTTTTTCCGTTTGTAACGCATTGAAATACTCATTTGCGACCCTATAAAGTATATATATTCTTGATCAGGGTAAAATTCTAAGTCGATCTGAGCACGTCCGTCCGTCCGTCCGTCCGTCCGTCCGTCCGTCTGTGGTAATCACTCTAGCATCCACAACAATGGAGATAGGACGCTGAAATTTTGGGAAAATGCGTCTTTTGTTTGCAGGCAGGTCAAGTTCGATGATGGGCTATATCGGTCCACGTTTTGGTATAGCCCCCATATAACGGTACCCCCCGATTTACGGTATTTTGACGTTTTTAGCTACATTATCAGACCGATGTAGCTATAATTTGACATTTAGGGTTCTTAAGTGTTAATAAACATATGTAACAAAACTTGTGGACATAGGTCCACGTTTGGGTATAGCCCCCATATAACGGTACTCCCGATTTGCGGTATTTTGACGGTTTTAGCTACATTTTTAGGCCGATTTAGCTATAATTTGACATATAGGGTTCTTAAGTGGTAATAAACATATATAACAAAAGTTGTGGATATAGGTCCACGTTTTGGTATAGCCCCCATATAACGGTACCCCCCGATTTGCGGTATTTTGACGTTTTTAGCTACATTTTCAGGCCGATGTAGCTATAATTTGACATTTAGGGTTCTTAAATGTCAATAAACTTATATAACAAAAGTTGTGGACATAGGTCCACGTTTTGGTATAGCCCCCATATAACGTTACCCCCCGATTTACGGTATTTTGACGGTTTTAGCTACATTTTCAGACCGATTTGGCTATTATTTGACATTTAGGGTTCTTAAGTGTTAATAAACATATATAACAAAACTTGTGGACATAGGTCCACGTTTTGGTATAGCCCCCAAATAACGGTACCCCCCGATTTACGGTATTTTGACGTTTTTAGCTACATTTTTAGACCGATATAGCTATAATTTGACATTTAGCGTTCTTAAGTGTAACTAAACTTATATAACAAAAATGGGGACCTAGGTCCACGTTTTGGTATAGCCCCCATATAACAGTACCCCCGATTTACGGCATTTTGACGTTTTTATCTACATTTTCAGACCGATTTAGCTATCAATTTACATTTAGGGTTCTTAAATGTCAATAAACTTATATAACTAGTGGACATAGGTCCATGTTTTGGAATAGCCCCCATATAACGTTACCGCCCGATTTCAGGTATTTTGAGAATTTTACCAACAAGTTTTAACCGAATTATCTGTAATTTGAACATTTGACATTTTAAATTCTTAGTGGTCACCACACCTCTCCACCAAAAATTGTCAAGAAAGCCCCCATATAACGGTACCTCCCGATTTTCAGTAATTTGATGATTTTAGCTACAATATTAAACCGAACTAGCAGTAATTTGACATTTGAAGTTCTTAGTGGTCACAACACCTCTCCATCAAAAATTGTCAACATAGGTCCATGTTCGGATATAGCTCCCATGTAACGGTACCTCCCAATTTTCAGTAATTTGGCAATTTTAGCTACAATTTTTAACAGAACTAACTGTAATTTGACATTTGAAGGTTGTAGTGGTCACCACACATCTGCATCAACAATTTTCAAAATAGCCCCAATATAACGATACTTCCCGATTTTCGGTACTTTGAGGATTTTACTTAAAATGTTTAACCGAACGTAGGTCCATGTTTTTGTATAGCCCCAAAACAAACCTCCCGATTTTCCGTACCTTAGCTTTATTTTTGGACGAACTTTCTGTAATTTGAAATTTAAAAGTCAACAAAAATTCTGCAACAAAAATTGTTCATTTAAGTTCATATTTTCGTATAGCCCAGATACCTCCGATCTAGCTGTTAATGACATTTGAAGTTCCCACGTTATGTACCGATTTTTAGGATTCTAGCTAAATTTTTTAACCGAATCAGGAGTTATTTGACATTAAAAGCTCCCATAAAAAAGTGTCAACATAGGCCCATGTTTTATTATAACCCCTATATAACAGTACCTCCCAATTTCTAGCCCACCAAAAATTGTCAACACCATAAAAAAGGGCCTCCCGAATGAAGCATTTTATGTACATTATCTGACATTTTAACGTACTCACTTAAAGTTGGGGACAGGAATGAATATTTTATGGTGGAGGGTATGAAAAGTTCGGCCCGGCCGAACTTAATGCTTTTTTACTTGTTTCCACTTTTTCTGCAATCACACTACAGGTCGGAATTTTGATCGGATCATCACGAAATTTTCTCACCGAGATAGAAGCATATTGATGTTGGTGATGACGATAGTAGTCAAATATAAAATTTAATATTAATTATTTTGGTTCAGCTCCCCTTAAGTCATTTGGTATAAAAGACAGATAGGTGAAAACTTTCGTATCTCCCTAAAAGAAATGTTTTCGAGTGAAAAGATAATGCACAGAGGTAGTGGTGTAGGGTATCACATAGTCGGCCCCGTACCGACTGTAGCCTTTTCTCACTTGTTTATACATTTAGGCTACAGAGAAAAAATATGCCTCATCGAAATAATGGTTTTAGACACCAGTAGTGCGATTCTCCAACTCATTTTTTGAGTTACCGACAAATATCGGTAAAATTAAAACGCAAAATTGTGCATGAAAACTTAAAATATAAGTTGACAGCACTCTTTCTATCGGTGGATCTTAGCGATAGCTTTATATTGATTGCAAAATTTCCGACAAATTTCGTTAATTAGCGAAATAATAAGCAATTTAAAGTTACCGATTTTTGTCGGTAACTCAAAAAATGAGTTAGAGAATCGCACCACAGGTATGTTTGTACAAGTGTTTTAGAAAATTTGGAGTCGAGTTCGAAGATGGGCCATATCGATACACATCCTCGCGTATCTCCCCAACTAAAGTTCAGAGAAGTTTTCGCTAAAGTAGTGCGCACGATAACTCTCGAAGGCAGTAACGGATATGGTAAATACACAAAAAAATATTTGAAAAATTTGTACATATTTTGGTTCGTGATGTAGTTTTGTTCATACTGTGCAGGTACCTCACATAAGATACGTGTGCAGTTTATTATAACCATCCGAAAGCCAATATTTTTTTCAAACATGTGTAAGATTTTCATGAGATGCAAAATCACTTTCCTATTTTTCCTTACATTCCCATTATTTGCTCTCATATTCCCTCTCTTGTTTTGTAAATGCTCTCAACTTTATTCTCGTTTTTAATGGTCTCATCGTCTCGTCATCACATTGACACTGGTATCAACAAAGCACAACACAACCCCCACCATCGTTTCACTATTGCATTGAGACCATATCAACAAACCACAAAAACACACGCTTTACGCTAACTACTACTGTCGCAACAATTGTTGTTAGTTAACTGACAAACCAAACAACTACAGGGCGTTTGGTGTAGAAATAAAGTGATTGGCTGTACGATATAGTTCGCATATAAAATTTTTTAATTTCTTTAATATAAAGGCAACATCTAATACTTCGATCTAGTGCTGATAGACTCAACATGTACATATGTACATATCCATATTGTTCTGCTATGCTCACAAGACGATAACAACTACAGTGAAAATCATTAGAAGAAACGGTAAGTTACAATAATACTAAATAAAATCTTTAATAAAAAGCAGCAAAATTTTTATCTAGTTTGGTTGGTCATGTGTGGTGGATGTGTTAATAAATAAAAACAAAACAACTCGCCAGAAGAAACCAATTTTTTTATGAAAGGCGTTCATGAAATGCAGAAATTTGAACCTTGACAAGACTTTATGAACACTATTTCTAAAATACAGTATTTTTTCTGTGTACTTTACACATTTTAAAATTTCTACCAGACAGGTTTAAATATGGGTTCCTCATGTGCCTCATCGAAATAATGGTTCGAGTTCAAGTACCTCCCCACAAAAGTTAAAAATGTTCGCTAGATAGTCCAATCTTTGCACATTACAATATTTCTTAAAATGAATAAATAGGATTGGAATAAACTAAACTATAAACTATATCGCTCAGGAAAGGATATGGACAATATCGCTCCACTCCTTCAAATACCTCCCACACAAGATTTTTAAAAAGACTCTACAGTTTTCTGTTGGGCAAGGCCATACTTCTTGAGATCAACAACAATTAAAATGACTGATGATCACGATAACTTACGAAATGAGTATCCGATTTGCACATCATACATTTATTCCAATAAGTACGTCGATTGAAAAGTTGTTAAAATTTCTTTTGTTTTTGTAACAACTACAAAACAAACATATGAAATTGTTGTTAAATAAACAATGAGTAAAGTTGTTAAAAAGTTACTGAATAGGGGGGCTGGTCACCTCTTCATTATCTATCCTACTCTCTTAAACTTACTCGGTTTAAAACGTATGATTTTTGCAACAAAAGACTCAACTACAACTCTGGCATTCAGAGTAAAAAGCGATTGTAATAACCAGTGATATCAAACACACTTTTTTATTCTAAAAAAATCTATTTGTTCTTTATCAAATGTGACTGCAGGCATTTTATCAATCTACTGTAGGGTACTACTTTGACAAAAATATTACACTACGGTTTCTTTTTGAAAAACAACACCCATTTGGTTGGTTAGTTACGTTGAATGTTTGTTACACTCCACATATGGTTGCATTTACAATTCATGTAACAACGGCATCGGCAACACATTCACACCGTGAAGCGTTAGAACTGTGGATTGTTGTACACATACATACATACGTATGTACATATATGAGAGTTCTGGTGTCATAAAGATTTGAAATAAAATTGAGCGCAACCAAAACAAGTGCTTTTGGTGCTAGTGGCACACTTTCATTCGCTGGTTCGTTCGCTCGTCTATTCATTCCTTTATTTATTTGTTCAACGGATTCACCACCAGCACAGTGACTTATCCTTTCCTGGCTTTGCCCTCCAAACATTTGGAAGTTAAATATATCTTCTCTCAGTAAATGTGTCTCTATAAAGTGTCTGCATTCGGTTAAAAATGCGACTGTTGTCGTTTTACAAGAACAAATATGTTGTTATCGCTTTTTTATCCATATGTGGTCACATCTGCGTGACTTACAGGATTATAAAAAGCGACACTTTATGTTGTACAAAAACAAATGCTTCAAGTCTGGAGCATTGATACTACTCTCTGTTATAGAGAGTATTGTTTTCAAAACAATAGTGGCAGCATTAGAAAAACAATTTGATTGACGTGATTTCTTCATTTCTTGTGAAGTTTTGTTAGCTATCGGTACAAACTTTATACAAAAAATTAAATGAAAATAAAGCGGTTTAGTTTATTTATTATTTATTTTCAACTTCTATAAAAAAGTAAATCAAACGTGTTATTATTCATTTGAACTCAATGTAAATGCGGTTATAAAAGGTGCATTGTATTATAAAAATTGTATCTTTTTGATACATTTTACAATAAAATGCACCTTTTATAACCGCAGTAACATTAAATTCAAATGAATAATGATAAGTTTGAATAAACAATAAAAAAACTAAATAGTCTTTTACAGATACTGTCGCTTCCGTCACTACTTAAAGTTTCGTAAGCGGTACCTGCATGAGTACCTAATGCACACTCAAAGTGCCCCGGTTCCGACACTCCAACTGAATCGCATAAGAAACATACAGCAGTGACGGAAGCGATAATAGAGTTTGAGCCGCATAAGTGGAACAGTTTCTTTAGTCATTTTTGTCTTTTCGGATACAAATGCGACTGTCGCAGTAGACACAACTATCGCCTTTCAGTGACTTTTGCGTCAATCAGGCGATAGAAAATGTTTGGAGGGTGGTATTTGCTTTTTCCCAAACAGACACAAACGCATATGCATAGCGCTGTAGAATGAACCTCCACAAAATCCCTCCAAACATTTTCTATCGCTTGCTTGACGCAAAAGTCACTGAAAACGGATTGTTGTGTCTACTGCGACAGTCGCATTTGTTTCCGAAAAGACAAAAATGACTAAAGAAACTGTTCCACTTATGCGGTCCAAACTCTATTTTCGCTTCCGTCACTGTTGTATGTTTCTTATGCGATTCAGTTGGAGTGTCGGAAGCGGGGCAGTTTGAGTGTGCATTAGGTACTCATGCAGGTATCGTTTACGAAACTTTCAGTAGTGACGGAACCGACAGTATTTGTATAAGGCTATTAATTTTTTATTGTTTATTCAAACATATTATTATCATTATTCATTTGAATTTAATGTTACTGAGGTTATAAAAGATGCATTTTATTATAAAATTGATCAAAAAAAGAAACAATTTTTATAATACAATGCACATTTTATAACCCCATTAACATTGAATTCAAATGAATAATAATAAGTTTGATTTACTTTTTTATAAAAGTTGTAAGTATACAATAAAGAAACTAAACAGCTTTATTTTCATTTAAATTTTTGTATCAAGTTTGTACCGATTGCTAACAGAACGTCACAAGAACTGAAGAAATCATCGCTTAACTGTTTGCAACATAAATTGTTCTTGTAATGCTGCCACTATTGTTTTGAAAACATTACTCTCTATAATAGAGAGTAGTATCAATACTCCAGACATTAAGCATTTGTTTTTGTACAACATAAAGTGTCGCTTTTTATAATACTGTAAGTCGCGCATTTGTGACCACATACGGATAAAAAAGCGATAACAACATATTTGTTCTTGTAAATAGCCAACATTCGTATTTTTAACTGAATGCAGGCACTTTACGGAGACGCATTTACTGAGAGAAGATATATTTAACTTCCAAATGTTTGGAGGGATAAGGTTTATTCAAAATGCCGATATGAAGAAGTTGTTTGTGCGTGAGTGTGTTTGTGTTTTTGTCATCGTTATTGCATTTGTATTTTCTCTTTCAACCGTACTCCCAGTTCTGTCTGGGCCGTATGGATAAATGACTATGAAGAAATATGATGCATGCTTATTCATGAACCCATTGACTTGATTTTTCGTTTTAAGTTTTCCCTTGCCCCAGGATCGTTATTATAAATTTCAATATAAATGTTACCTATTCATTTTAACTAGGAAGGAAATAGACGTACATATTTGAATGAAGCTAGTTTTGGTGTGATGGAATTTTGAATAAGGAAGATTTATGGTACAAAGATTTTTGCATCTAATTAATAACAAGAAATCAGAAATGCAGGAAATCTGACGAAACGTAAAAGATAAACAAACGACAGCCGCCAACTCGACGATAAACCTCCGTCCGATCGTCCAAATTTTGAACGACATTGAGGCATAATTGATTTTCTATGCCGTTTATCTCATTCTTTTGCTTTGAAGCATGACGTATTAAAATTTGCTTAGAAATAATTTTACTTGCGTTACAGTTCTATAAAGCAACGGGATTTGTTTTGGTACTCTTTTAGTAAATATTTTTCGTTAGTCCTTATTCCGTGTGATATAAGTAATGGTACAAAAATTTAGAGGAGGTCTCGAACTATTAACTTCTCCATATATTAGCTGCGACCACGTGCGATACCGGAGTATAGACCCCCTATGTATTTTCAGAATTTTACTTACAATAATGACCCGATTTAGCTAAAAATTTAAATATAACGTTTTTTAGGAGTAAAAATTGTCAATATTGGCCTACATCTTAGTCTACATTCTCCCGTTTAAAGGATTTTTAAGGTTTCTGGCCACAATTTTTAACCAAATGGGCTGAAAATTGTCATTTTGAGATCTTAGGGAGTAAGGGGCATCCCAACAAAAAAGTTTAAAAGTAGGTCCACGTTTTGATATAGGTACCATATAACAGTACGGTAACGGCTATAAATAAATGCATTTTTTGTAACTCTGTAGAATAAACATCTCCTCCAAACTGCTTAGCTCTATTTTCATCCGTTAAAAAAATAAAGATTTTTGACAAAAAAAATCCATGTTGAACACACTGTGCCGTGTCAAACAAATGTCAATTGACATCTCCAATCATTGACTTTCGTTGTTTGGGCCATATACCATATACGAACCATATACGAACACCATTAACAGCAACGATGGTGCCGAAAGCCCATTAACCGCACCAAACACTTCCTCTGTGGGGGGCATTAGTGAATATGATTTCCACGATACACATTTTGATTTTAAAGTCGGTGTGAATTTTAGTCAAAATACGAGGGGAACTAGAAAAGTTACTGGTCTAATAATGAAAACCCAAAAATTTGTCATCAAAACAAGTTTTATTGCTTTCTTAAGTAGTCTCCAGCATGATTTATACACTTTTTCATGCGCTCAAACCAATTGTTGAAACACTTTTTCCACTCCGAATGAGACACCTTGAACGCTTGATATTCTGGAATCAAATGAAGTCATTGCATCCCCAGTCTGGGCTGTAGGAAGATGACCCATCAATTCTACGGTCAAACATCTAAACCAAGGCTTCGGAGTCGAGCCATTTTTGGTCAGACTCCGACTCCAGTCCAATTTTTTTCTCTACTCCGACTCCAACTCCGGAGTCGACTCCAAAAATAGATAAAATAAAATTCACAACTCAAATTACAGTCATCTCAGTCTGAACTTTCAAGAACCATTACATTGGGAGGATACCAAAACATAGGCCTATATTGTTCGTTTTTTTCTCGTTGACAAAAATAGCTTATTGCCCCTTAACATACACTTTCGTGGTTAAGGTTACTTGAAACCTTTATGTCAAAAGGGATCATTTTCTTCAAACCGTTAAGAATTTTGATTTACACTTGTAGGCCTTTGCCTACATAACACTTCATCTTCAAGGACAATATCTCGGATTCTACAAGGTCTTTCATTGAAGCCCAACAGGTTCTTTCACACTAGACATAAATGACTTCTAATAAAAAACAACAAGAGAAGACCAGTGAGTCTTCTATAAAATGGCCTGTAAATCTTCTAAAAGATCTACCCTAAGTATATTTGCAACATGCAAACATTATTCCAATCAAATGACCCAAAAATGCTTCCGATATGCATTTTGTAGTCAAAATAGATATTAAGAGTTTTTTAAATTATGATCATTTAAATAATTTAAATTGATTTGACAAATTTTGATAAATGTAGAACAGATTGTTGCCCGGAGTCGGAGTCGAGCTTTTTTTCACGACTCCGGCTCCGACTCCAGCAAAATTTGCTAGACTCCGACTCCAGACTCCGACTCCAGACTCCGACTCCAACTCCGACTCCAAAGCCCTGATCTAAACCGTCGATTCCTGTTTTGTTTCGGGCACCTAAGCATAGATCTAAAGGCCTTGACACATAAAAAGCATGGCATTCTTGCTTAAGTCATATCTGGTGAATGACTAAAGACCAAGATCGACTTAATTTAAATGTGATTCTGAAATCTTTTTATTAGGTCGAACTTGGACTTTAGTCTTTTATCAGATATGACTTCAGCAAGAATGCAATGCTTCTTATGTGGCGAGGCCTTAAGATTCATCGTCTGTAACAATCTGGAAGCATCGCGATCGTTTTCATTCGCAATTTCTTTGTACGAATCCACAACAGCCATTTTTTGAGTGGTTGTCCAATTTTGCTGGATTCAACGGGAAAAATCCATTTTTGTGGCCATGTGTTCATGGAATATCAAATGTTAGTTTGTGGATATGCCAAAGGATGCCTCTATCTCACGGTATATAACATGGCGATCTTGCATCATCCGTTCACGCACGGCATATTTTTTTCTGACACAATATCCATTTCTTCATATAGCCCCATAGATCGGTCCATCCCGATTTTGGTTTTTTGAAGGTTTCAGCGTCATTACCATACCGACATGAATGCGATTTAACATGTAACATGTAAAAACAATTCCAGAATAGAAATATTACTATTGTTCCACGTTTTCTTAGAACGATACGTACCCAGTTTGGGTATTTTGAAGGTTGTGGGCTCAATATCCAACGGAAATAGCTGAAATTTGGCATGGAGTCTTCGTTGTGGGTATAGGTCCATTTCTTTATATAGCCCCCATGAATCGGTCCATTCCGATTTTCGTTATTTTGAAGGTTTCAGCGTTATTACCATACCGACATGGATGAGATTTGATATGCAGTCTTTGATGGGGGTAAGAATATTCCTATAGGTCCACTTTTTCATAGAACGATACGTCCCGAGTTTGGGTATTTTGAAGGTTGTGGGCTCAATATCCAACGGAAATGGCTAAAATTTGGCATTAGTCTTCGTTGCTTCCTCTCGATTTTAGGTATTTCGAAGTTTTCAGCGTCATTATCATTCCGAAATGGAAGAAATTTTGCATTTAGTCTGCTAGGTGGATATAGAACATTCCGGAGAAAAATTATCGGTGTAGGTCCTTCATAGAACGTTACCCCCGATTTTCGATATTTTAAACGTTTGATCCACAATATACATTCAAAATGACTTAAATTTGGTATTTAGTCTTCGTTGGAGTTACAAATCTTTCGTCCAGAAATTTCTCGGTACGGGTCAATATGTTTATACAGCCCCATAGAACGGTACTACCGATATTCGGTAGTTGTAGTCATTTATCAGGTATTTGGTACAAAACATTACATCAGGTAAAAACATCCCTTGCAGAAAGTCAGACAGTTTATGTACACGTTTTGTTATAGACCCCATATAAGAATACCACCTGATTTAAGATTTTTGAAGATTTTTTGTCACATTTTTCTACTGAATTGGTTGTTAGTTGGAGTTTTGTATTCGCAGAAGATAGAAAACTTACTCCCAAACAAGTATCCATATATAAATCCCAATTTTATGTATTTCGAGGGCTTTTTTGTTAAATGTTCCACCCGAGATTCTTGTAATTTGGCATTGTGTGTTGCCAGAGGATACAAAAGCTCACTTCGGAAAATTTTAAATATTGATCCATGTCTTTTAAAGGGTTTTGCTACATTTTTCTTCCGAAGTTGTTGTAACTTGTTATTTGCAATTTTAATGGACAGGAAAGCTTATCATCAGTTCAGGTATTCTGTTTATCCAGGAATAAGCGTTAACGTAGAAGAAGACCATAGAACCTTCAGAAACGAAAGGAAATTAATTGTTCCTATTTACTTCAATACAGTTCGTGGTGGAGGGTATAAAAAGTTCGACCCGGCAGAACTTAACGCCGTTCTTACTTGTTAATGTTTTATTCATTTTGAAGAACATAAAGTGTACATTTACTTTGAAAAAAGTTGGTTTACACTCATTTTTACAACCCACAAAATTGATTGACAACCCAACAAAAATTCGGATCCGTTCGTCATTATGTAACCCATTACAAAGTAATATAAACAAAAATAACTACTTAAATTACTCCTTACTAAGTTATGTGTACGGTGGCACAGAGCTAGTGTGTCCTCCCAGCAAACCAAATGTCGAATGTCCGACACGTCTGAACAATTTCGGAAGCAACGTCGTTGTTCCGGTTTCGTTAAGATGTCGGTACGATTGGTTTGCTGGGCTACTACAAATCAGATTGTTGTGTGTTCAACGCTCACCGCCGGCCGGGTACTTTTTGTTAAAAAAAAAAAACAATGAACACTTGGTGGTACACATGTAAACATTGAAACAACCCTTAATGTTCGTGTGCGTGACCTGTATGTAGTGTGTTCGGCTACAAAGCAGATGTTCGTGTGTTCAAATCCAGTAAGGGGCGAAATAAAATAAAAATATGAAGTGTGTTGAAATTGAAAACAACTTCCACCTAAACTGCTCTAAAAATAAAAACTATTTTTTATCATATAGCTTATTTTTCTACTTCTAGTGGCCGTAGAATAACTAGTTATTCTAGTGGTCATAGAATAACTAGTAAATCAGTGCGACATGCCCTTGCTACAATAATGGGTTAGTAGGGGGTTTTGTAAGTAGATACGGCTGCCAAAAATCCCGTACAAAACCCATTATTTTGGGAGGATTTTTTTTGCTGGGAATTTGCAAACCTTACATTACATACACTTTGATGGAAAATTGAGAACAAAGGTGCTCATTAAACTATTTCCGCTTTTTAAATATTTTTTTTTCTTAAAAGCGGAAATAAAACCTATTTTTCTTTTGTGGAAAATTTTATAACAAAATAAAAAGGATCGCCAATTGGTTTGAACTGGTGAAAAAACATCTGAGGTAGGTAGAATTATTTTGAATTGGAATATGAAAAAAACGTCTCATATTCTCTCAAGCTACAACTCTGAGGGTACAAAAAATCTACCATTCCTTTAAGGACATTCATACAAAATATCTTTTATACAATTTATTCTATCATCAAAATAATATCGTATACAGGTTGTAAGCTTGTGGTATTTTTCATGCTCAATTATTTTGACCTATATATGAGGCTATATTGTATACAATATCTATGCAAATTGTGTGTGTAGTTACAGTTAGTAACAAAATGTTTGCGAGGGACAAAATTCAAAAAAAAAAACTAATTGTTGATTAGTGACAACGGTTTATGTAAGAAACTCCCAAAGACAACATTTATGACAATTAACGATTTATTATTAACAGAACTCAATTTCGAGATTGAAGAGGTCAAGGTGGTGGCATATACAACATCTTAAAGTACTCAAAAGCGACAAAAGAAGTATGAAAGGTTTATAACATGGACGAGCAAGTAATAATGGCGTTAAGTTCGATCGAGGTAACTTTTTATACCCTCCATCACGATTGTTTCATGTACAACCTTTTAAATACGGAAAATAGGAGGTAAATACGTATATATCAAAATATGCATCTTCATATATTGATCTTTTGCTGCGTGGAGGAAACTTCTCGAAGTACTTAAAATCGGGCGGTACCATTATATACCAAAACTTCGACCTCGACCAAACAATTGGTAGGAAAATGTTACCAAGAGCTTTAAAAAAGCTGTACAAAGCGAAATCCAAACTTACAACGAATTCTTTTGGCCAGAACCTTAAAAATACTTAAAATCGGAAGGAATACATATAAGTGTTCATACCACAATCTGGACCTCTAGGAATCATATTTGGAATCTATTTTGATCGGAAAATGTTGCTTAAATCATAAAAAATGTAAAATCGGAAAATAAAGTTATGTACGAGATATACCCAAATGTGGGACTATGTCAAAATACTTTCAAGAAGTACCAATTACCAAAACAAGGAAAGAAATATTTTATACTTCTAGTGAAGACTAAAAACCAAATTTCGGGCATTTCAGTGGGATAACGAAGCTGAAATCCTAAAAATACTAAAAATCGACAGATACACTACTATAAGGGCTATATCAAAAATCCAAATTATAAATCTCCTACTTAAACCTTGAGAGCTGTATCTTGATTTCAACCCACAGACTGTAACGTGACAAATTGATCACATACATAAAACCAACGACAGCGCTGCCCCACTACCACAACAACATTACAACCGGCCAACGGAGAACAGCAAAGCCCCACTACCCAACAGCGTCACAACCTGCCAATCCATATTAACTGTTGGGTTCGCTTGCGTTTCAGTGGGATGTGTGTGTTACAGTGCAATTTTAGGCAAGCGACAGCATAACAACTGCAGAGTAGTTCTCAAATGCTCTGTGCGACTGTACACACTAATATTCCAGTTTCGTTGGCAAAAGAGAGGGCTTGCTACTGCAGGGAGCCAGCCATACGGGCTTGAGTACAGTTGTTGTGTTCGTAGTCCGCCAACCGACGCGAGAGTGTTAAGAGGTTGGGAAGTATTTTTGAGAGCTACCCCTTTGCGCGGTGGCTAATACATTCACTTCAACTTCGGGTGTTGTTCCACTCCACCTTCGGGTGTTGTTCCACTCCATCTTCGGGTGTTGTTCCACTCCACCTTCGGGTGTTGTTCCACTCCACCTTCGGGTGTTGTTCCACTCCACCCTCGGGTGTTGTTCCACTCCACCTTCGGGTGTTGTTCCACTCCACCTTCGGGTGTTGTTCCACTAGACAGTACTCGTAGAATACCGTAGAGGCTAACTTAGAACTAACACTAACGAACGACAACCCGAACAGCCGAGTGCAGAATCACGGAGTTGCCGAACACCGAATCCCCGAGTGGCCGAACAGCTACAGCACCGAATCACCGAGTGGCCGAACACATACGAACTCCGAGTGGCCACACATCTAGTACACGAATCACCGAATGTCCGAACCCCGAACACATACGAACTCCGATTGGCCGAACATCTACAACACGAATCACCGAATGGCCGAACACTGAACCATAAACACAGAATCACCGAGTGGCCGAACACATACGAACAACGAGTGGACGAATATCTACAACACGAATCACCGAGTGGCCGAACACATACGAACCCCGAGTGGCCGAACATCTACAACACGAATCACCGAGTTCCCGATTATCTTTATATCGTCTACTACCGAACAGCGTATCATCGAGTTCCCGATTATCTTCAAATCGCCTAGAACCGAACAGCGAATCACCGAGTTCCCGATTATCTTCAGATCGCCTACTACCGAACGGCGAATCACCGAGTTCCCGATCATCATCAAGCCATTTACTGAATCCAAGTTGCCGATTCCCCAGCCAATTATCCTTCTTATTGTATTTAAACATCAGTAGATTATAAATTAGTTTTACATCAATAAATATCCGATTTAACCCCCAGGAAAGGGAGATTACTCGTCTTATTATTCCGTAAGGTTTAGTGGGCCGTTATGGCGACCCTGGACACGACTAAGTCTACCCCAGCCTACGACAAAACCACGTTACAAGACGGATAGACGAACGGACAGACATACATCATTATGTCCACTTATAATTTTAATCTGATCACGAAAGCTGAGATTCTCTACTTTGCTTTTGGAAGTTCCCCTACCAAAGCTATGACATTATGTGATTACAATTCAAATACCAAAATTTAAAAATTCGGTTGGATAAGCGATTTTTTCGATACTTCCGTTGTTTGACCACCTACGCCAACCTATTCTGAATCATAGCAAAGATGACATTATGTTCTTTTATTGACAGGCGTTTGGAATATCCCTACTAGAGCGGAGATATTCATATATAAATAAAACGTAGACATAGACATAGATGGAGACATAGCCAGATCTACCCAGCTCGTCGAGACAATAATTTTGGTATATCTAAGTATGCATCTACGACCATTATTTCTGTATATTACAAACTTGATGACTAAAACCCCACATAGTAGTGTATTGTATAAAGATACCTGAAAGCGGGTTATAACTTTATGTGAGGGCTATTCCAGGACAAGGGGATATGCCAATAATTTTTTATAGAGATAATGCCTGACCACTTGGCATTCTAATGCGAAATTATACCAAAGTCTGCAAGTTAATAATGCTTAAAACGTCAAAATAACTGAAATTGCAAGGTACCGTTATATTTGGGCTATACCAAAACATGGACCGATATAGCTTATATTCGAATTTGACCTGCCTGCAATCAAAATATGCATTTTTTACAGAATTTCTACGTCCCTTCCAGTGAAAGGGCTATAGTCGAGGACATCCCACTCATTCTGACATACAATATGAGGCGTCTTTTGGTTGTCTTGATAACGGTAATTTTTACCAATATGGGACTCCTATATTTTTCCATGCATATTTACTATGAATATAGCAAAAACAGTTTAGATCATTCACACGACATGTTAAAAAACTCGTGTTGAAAAAACATCGAACAACTATTTTTGGTGGCTAAGGATAACGAATAAATAAATCGTAAAATAAAGTCCTTAGCTTTATTTGCATGTATTTTTGGGCGCATAATTGATCAATTGGTGATCCTCGTCAGTATACTTTAGAATTGATCTATGTGGATGAACCGCTGAGACATCAGGCGTCCACCATTTGAATTTTTTATATTGACATGTAGAATTAAGGAGCTATAAAACTGATGGGATTGGTCTTTTCTCGCGGCGCATTTTTCATGACCTGAAACAATAAAACGGTATTATTATGGTTTCCACACCAGATCCTGTATATATAAAAAATCGAATAGACCAATTATCGAGCTAGCATCTAAGGATATCGACTAAATTCTGTAAATCTTAGATAGAGTTCGAAGATTGTGCTTATCGGCTTACTCCTTCCGCAACCTTCCCTACAAATGTTCATACATTTTAGCTAAAATGATTTGGTCGAAACATTGGATTTAGTAATATTTTCTCCAAACTTAGTTTAAGCAACTTAGAGTACCTCACTCACAAAATTTCAACATTTTTGTTTAAGTGCAGTTTAAGGTCTGTTCGAGGATCCTTTGGACATTTTTAGCAAAGTTACTCTTTCGTGCGCAAGTCCATATTCCCTGACATAATGGTACAAAAGCTCTAAATTACACGGTGACAAACAAAAAAAATCAATATCTATCGTGTTTCTGATTACTGGGATTATGCTGAGTAAAAAGTCCACAAGATGATATGTCTACGGTGAAAAACGAGCCTCCCCATCTTGAAGTATTTCATCCACGTTTTTTTTTTTTTTTTTTGATATTTTGGCATATAACAGCCCAACCATTAAAATTTCGTTCCAACACTAAGGCAGAACTTGTAGCCAACATAATAATTAAGAACTCTCTCGTACATCGCAAAAACTTTGTAACGCTCCTTCAGGCAGTTTTGGCCTTGTGGATAAAAAAAAATTCAAGTCAAAATCGGGAGGCTCGATTTTCACCGTAGAAATATGGTCTAGTGGACTTTTTTTGCTCAGTACAATCCCAAAAAGGTGTTCAAATCGCCCCAGACAGACACACGTTTAAAACTTGCTTTATCTTGTCGAGATATGAATTTTGGTATACCACATGCGGGTCTATAACAAATATTTCGAAAAGCAATCTTATAATAAGTACCCTTTCCACATTGTGCGGACGTACAAAGTTTGATTGCTTTTGAGATCGGTATATTTAAAGGACCGCTATTTCGAGGTATTACTTCTGACCATCGTGGTGCAGTGGTAAGCACATCCGTCTTGCACTCAGAAGGTTTGCGGTTTTAACCCTGTCCAGAACATCAAAATTTCTCCTCAGTGTAATATTGGCTTACGTTTCCTGTATATTTTAGGCATGAAAAACGTCTCTACAATTAGTGTCGTGATACACTCCGTTCGGACTCGTCGATAAAAGCATTGATATGTGAGAAGTCCCCTTTGTTCCTTCTGACCAAAACCCAAAAGTTATTATCAATATATATAAAATTTTGTAGTATGGAACAATTTATGGAACACACTTATGTATTAGGCAGTAGTTCCGTTATTTTACTGCTACATTATTGTAATTTAAATTTCACACATATAGTAAATTTCACCTGCAAATACTATCCGATCATCATACAAAATTATTAGCATATTCTTTGGCCCAAACAATTACCTCGTGAAAAATGTTATCAGTATTGAACAATAACTGCTACCCTTAACGCTACTCTTAACTTTAAAATTAAACACTAGTATCCTGACCAATTGAGATAGAAATTTTGCAAAGATGCGTCTTTTGTATGCTGACAGGCTAAGTTCGAAGATGGGCTATAAATTTTCGTATAGCCCTTATGTAGCTGTACCTCCTGATTTTTGGTATTGTTGAATCTTTATCGAAGTTTCGTCCAAAATTGAATGTAATTGGGCATTTAGAGTTCCCAATGGTCAAGAAATTTCCCATATAACGTTTCCGCCCGACTTTAGGTGTATGGAAGGTTTTATCGACGTTTCGGCCCGAAAATTGTGGACATAGGCCCACGTTTGAAATGGCTCCCTTATAAGGTATCACCCGATTCCAGGTACTTTGATGTTTTTATCTACTTTTCCGATCTAATTTGGCATTAAGGGTTTCTTTACTTACTTACTTAGCTGGCCCATTCCAGAACATTTGTTCCATAGACCGAACTAAGAAAAGATCTCCAATTCTCCCTGTTTTTCGCTTCGCTTTCTGGAATACCGCGCCTTTTCATTTCTTCATCCACTTGTATGCTCTATCGAAGCATAGGCCTGCCGATTCTGCGTGCACCGCCATGTGGCATGTATTAATACGCCTTTTTAGCGGGTTCATCATCGTTCATTCTTATGATATGGCCTAGCCAACGCAATCGTTGCATCTCGATACATTTAACTATATTCATTTCTTTGTATAGCTGATATAGCTCGTGGTTCATACGACGTCGATATTCACCGTCAACGCAAATCGGCCCGTAGATCTTTAGAAGAATTTTCCTCTCAAACACACCAAGCACTGCCTTATCTGCTTGCGCAAGTACCCATGCTTCGGAGCCATACATTAGCACCGGTAGTATCAGCATTTTGTATAGTGTTATTTTTGTTTGACGAGATGTGGCTTTGTTTTTAAATTGCTTACTTAAACCATAGTAGCATCTGTTGGCCAATACAATTCTTCTTATTTCACAACTGATATTGTTTGTTGTGTTTATGGCAGTGCCGAGGTAGACGAAGTCTTTAACTGCCTCAAAATTATAGGTACCAACTTGCACAGTTGGTCCGAGCTCTATGGACGCTTTGCGCGTCGACACCATCAATTTGGTCTTTTCGCCGTTTACCACCAGACCCACTTTCGCAGATTCTGCTTCGACCTTCCATGATGTATATGTCATCAGCATAAGCAAGTAACATGTGGCTATTGGTGTAAATTGTGCCATTTCTTTTGACATTTGCATCTCGTATTACCTTTTCCAGCAAAATGTTGAATAGGTCACACGAAAGTCTGTCTCCTTGTCTGAAACCTCTTTTGGTACTGAACTATTCGGAGAGGTTCTTTCCACTTTTAACTGAGGACCTAGTATCAGTTAAAATCATCTGACAAAGCCGGATGAGCTTTGCGGGGATACCAAATTCAGACATTGCATTTAATACCTTTGATCGGAGGGGACTGTCGAATGCTGCTTTATAATCGACAAAAAGGTGATATGTGTCGATATACATCTCTTGGGTCTTCTACAGGATTTTCCGCAGGGTAAATATCTGGTCATATATCTCTCTCGTGCGCTACGCGTTGCTACTGATTGTAAAGTAGCTCTATATGCCGCATTTTTCTCTTCAGTAGCAGCACGACACTCCTGGTCATACCATGAATTCCTTTGTGGAGGTCTCTGGTATCCAAGTATGGAAGAAGTGCTCTCATTAAGCAATTGGGCTAGTTGACTGGAATATGCTGTGGCTATTTGTTGTGTTTGCAGCCTATCGATGTCCAACTTCCGCGTTGTGTCTGTTCGAGCTTTATTTGCAACGCTTAGACGGATACGTACCTTTGCTGCAACAAGGTAGTGGTCCGAATCAATGTTTGCGCCTCGGAACGATCGTACATCCAACACGCTCGATGAATTTCTTCCATCTAACACAACATGATCAATTTGATTACTTGTTCTGTGATCTGGAGACAGCCAAGTGCCCTTATGAATATCGTGATGAATAAATCTGGTACTGCTAACTACCATGTTTTTTACAGCTGCAAAGTCTATCAGCCTCATACCATTGTCATATGTTTCACTGTGGAGACTGAAATTCCCGACTGTTGGGCCAAAAATATTCTCCTTTCCAATTTTGGCATTAAAATCGCCTAGAATAACTCTAATGTCATGGGCAGGGCAACGGTCATAAGTTTCTTCTAAGCGCTCGTAAAATATATCTTTGGTCTGGTCGTCCTTTTCTTCAGTGGGGGCATGAGCGCAAATAAAGCTGATGTTGAAGTGAAGCTGGATACCAGACGTTTTAGTCTCCGACTAACTACAAATCCGCAACCAAACACATGCTTTGCATCATGGAAGCTATAATACAGTGTATCATCTTTAGTTGTTGTAGTGACGCCTTTCCCAATCCATTGTATTTCCTGTATGGCAGTAATAACGGCCTTGTACTTTTCAAGTACGTCTGCCAATGCGAAGACTGCACCTTCTCTATAAAGAGTGCGAACATTCCAGGTGCAGATTCGCAGATCATGGTCTTTAAAACGTTTGCGGGGTTCGTCAACTTTAGAGTGGTTCGTTTTTCTTTTCTTTCGTTTTTTCATAGTAGGCTGTTTTTTTCTAGGGGAGGGTTACTAACCCGACGCTCAAACGGAAGTTTTTAACATTCTTATGGAAGAACGCGCGGCACGGTGCTCTTGAAACAATTTTAAATGGAAGGTGCTTACACCTCGGAAGTTTTTGCGGATTCTGAAACTACAATGTTCGTAGATGAGAAAAATCAAAAAACCAAAAAAATCGCCGGAGCGCTTTTTAAATAAATCGCGATTTAAGTTGACATTTTTAGGGTTTTTTTTTAGGTTTTCACGATTTTGCTTAGAAACCGTAAGTCCTCTCAAAGTGGGACTAAAAAAATTTTGTAGCTAGGAAAATTCTCTACAAGATCGACCTTTATGGCATTTTCGTAGTTTTCACCATTTTTGAGATATAGAAGTTCAAATTGGAACAATTCAAATTCAATTCAATTCTGTATCGCCCCCTTATAAAACAATGTCATGGAGGGTGTGGCTTAACTAACTTTTGATGAAAACCGCTTTCACAGGGAAAGTTTTTGTGAATTTTAAAACAGCAGTGTTCATAGATGAGAAAAATCCAAAAACAAGAAAAAACCGCTGTAGGGATTTTTAAATAAATCGCGGTCAAAATTCACATTTTTAGGTGTTTTTTAGGTTTTCACGATTTTGCTTGGAAATCGCAAGTCCAATCGAAATGGACCCAAAGAAAATGTTGTAGCTGTGAAAATTCTCTAGAGGATTGACGTTTATCATTTGTTCCCAGCCTGTACCATTTTTGAGATAAAGAAGCTCAGTTTACATTTTTAGGTTTTTTTTGTTAGGGTTTCGCGATTTTGCTTGAATACGGTAAGTCTTATCGATATGGGACCTGAGAAAATCTTAAAGCTGTGAAAATTCTCTACAAGACTGGTTTAAGTAAGTTATCCTAAGTTGTAACATTTTTTTTAGATATATAAGTTTAAGTTGGGAATTTGCAGTCATGACATTGTTTTATAAGGGGGCGATACAGAATTGAATTGAATTTGAATTGTTCCAATTTGAACTTCTATATCTCAAAAACGGTAAAACTGACGAGAATACCATAAAGGTAACTCTTGTAGAGAATTTTCATAGCTACTACATTTGTTTTAGTCCTATATTGATAGGAATAGCGGTTTCTAAGCAAAATCGCGAAAACCTAAAAAACCCCTAAAAATGTCAAATTAAATCGCGATTTATTTAAAAAGCGCTCCAGCGATTTTTTTTGTTTTTTGATTGTTCTCGTCTATAAACATTGTAGTTTCAGAATCCGCAAAAACTTCCGAGGTGTAAGCACCTTCCATTTAAAATTGTTTCAAGAGCACCGTGGCGGCACATGTTAGCTCACTACCTTTAACGGTGTTAAAGGCAGTTCCCCAGGTGACACCACAGGGAGTTCAGTGTCCAGTGATCAAGAAACTTCTCCACCAAAAAATATGGACTTATGCCCAGGTACTTTGATGTTTTTATCTACTTTTCCGGTCTAAATTGGCTGTAATTTGGCATTTAGGGTTTCCAGTGATCAAACAACTTCTCCATCAAAAATACGTACATTGGCCCAGGTTTTGGAGTAGCTTCCTTAAAAGGTGTCACCCGATTTCAAGTACTTTGATGTTTTTGTCTACGTTTCCGGTCTAAATTAGCATTTAGGGTTTCCAGTGATCAAACAACTTCTCCACCAAAAAAGTATGGAAGTAGGTCCACGTAGCTCCCCGTTTGTTACATGTGATTTTATTACGTTATAGCTGTAAGTTTTAAACCGTATGGAAAAGGCATCAAGAAAGATATCATTAACTTATTTTAAATTATCTTATTTCTCCTATATTTGTAAACAATTTGTTGGCCGACTGTATGTTAATTTATGTGTGTCCTATTAATAGTTAACCTCAAAGTGTTGCATAAAGATTAAACACAACTTGTAAATATTATGATAATAATATTCTTTATTGTTATTCGTGCGTACATAAGTTCAGAATAGTGTGTATATTTAATTTCCTGTTATTGTTCTCGATTATAATGACACACTTTAGGAACTGGAACATCCAAGGAATTAAGTACACAATTTACTTGATTTGTGAGATCTAATGAAATGCTTTAGGATGTTGTTCATCGTATGTAGCTTTTATGTATTTCATTACATTGTAGAGATTTTATTATTTATTCATTATTTAAGTGAAAGTTTAACCAGCAAAAGGGAAAATCTAATCTAAAATTTTTCGACTTTTCAATTTCATATCGCACATTTACTCAAAAAACAAACACATACATTTTTAGATGATTCGTTACGGAAAATTTGTGCCACAATCCGAACTGAGAACATATTTCCACTTCTCCCTTTCTGTTAGTTTTTTAACTTCTCATATTAAGTTTTTGATCTCATTGACAATATCTTCATTAATATGAAAGCCTTGGCCTTCCCGTTCTGTGTGTACCACTCTTTGTCCCGGATTTGTATACCATTTTAGTGGGCTCGACATTCGTTCAGCCTCCTCTCGATACATTTAACTGTACCGATGTCTTTGTTTGGTCGGCTCAGCTTTGATTTATGCGCCACCGATATTCACAGTCAACACAAATTGGTCCAGACATCTTTCGTCGACTTTTTTCCCTCAACACTCACCAAGTACACCTTCGATGTTGATTTGTTTGTTTGACGTTATACCCTATACCCTACACCACTATTCAAATTCATGTAACACCGCGAAATGTTCGTCGGAGACCCCCAATGTGGTATACCAATCTACATATAAAGCGATTTTGAGATGTGAGTCCGTCCGTCCGTCCGTCTGTCTATTATAAATTGTGATCAAACTCCAGGCCGCAATTATGGACTGATCGTCACGAAATTTTGTATGGAAGTCGGGTTCAGACCAGAATAGATCCCTATTTTTTTGGTAATGATCGCGAACTATTTAGCGAGTGAAATGAACCAAAATCATAATAAATATCCAATTTTGTAGCGGCTCTGTAGGTCGCAATAACAGTCTGATCAACGCGAAATCAACGCGTTTTCATTATACACTTCCACCCCATTTTCGGTATTGTGTGGTATTTAGCAACATTATTAATTATACCCTCAGCATTTATGCTAACGAGGGTATATGGGAAATGTTGCCAATTAGCATCACACACTATTTTTGGGATAAGATGAATGTAGTTCCCTTATCAGTGAAATTTTTAAATCTCTGGTTCCGCAAAAAAGGAAGATGCTGCACTAGTTTTTTCATAGTAGTGCAAGCGGCCGACAGAATACGCGATAAAATTCGCGATATTTTCAAAAACAATATTAGGTGATTTTCCTACCTTGGAATTTCTCCTATCTCGCGTTTTAGTAGATGGATTTTAACGAATAATGATTTATTAGATCCGCAACGTATAAAATCATGCACGTAAATCGAATGCCAATTGTACAAATTAGACCCGAAATATATGATTTTTAGAAATTTGTTCGCACAAAATTTTCGTATTTGGATACAGATTTCTCTGAAGCTGTGTAGGCTACATTCACGACACATACAGTATAGTCTCGATAATCCGGACACCACATGTTTCGGCGATGTCCGGATTATATTATTTTGTAAGTTAAAAATATTAATAATGGACGTTTACTAGATAATAAACTGACATCTAAGGAACATGAATTCAAATTAAGCATATATCACGGGTTGCGATCTTTTTCAGTCTGGGAGCAGCTTTACTGGCTACGAAATTTACTTCTTAATTTTACTCCTCCAGGGTAATTTGGGTGACATTTCTTGTGTATTTTTGTAGTCTAAAACTTCTTTACATTTGGTGTATATTTATTTATAGTTTTTTTCAAGGATATAAACTTCGTAGCCCATGGTTGCATAATTACGTGAATACAATACAATAATTAGTAGTAGCCGCTGATTTTGTATTTCAAAGACTGAAAATAATTGGAGTCACACGACTTTTTTAATAATTTATTGAAATTTCTATACAAGTAATGCTATTCTCTAACTCAAAAATCACCGACAAAAATCGGTAAAATTAAAATGCTTATAATTTCGGTATTAAAGATACTTTTCTGTAAGTTAGCGAGCAAAAAAAAATATATTCGTTAAGTTTATCCTATAGCAAGAGTGCTATCAACTCTTATTTAATTTTTTTCATTTATAATTTTGCGTTTTTATTTTACCGATTTCTGTCGGTAAGTCAAAAAATGAGTTAGAGAATTTAAAATATCTAAATCTAAAAACTAAGCTATTAATCCCAAAGGTTTAAATATTTTAAACAATTCTGGTAAAATATCCTTGGAACACATTACATGCTCCCAAGGGACTTTCTATATTATTAGAAGGCTAATGCACTTATTCCTTTAGAGGAAAGGAAAATGCAGCATTGATTTAAAGGGAACTAGGCTACCTAACACTAGGTTTTAAATGCTGCTTATGCTTGCATAGCCAGCTATCAATGGATGAACTGTAATCTTTTGACATATTCAGATAGTTAATTCCATAGTGACTGTATAACTGAGTCAGCGGTGGCTAGCCAACAAGACGAGAAATGGACTGAAAACTTTAAAAAAGTTAATTTTTCTTATTTATACACCAATTGCTATTGCTAAGAACGAAAATACCAATGAAATAAATAAGAATCTAACGCTCAAGATAGGAAAAAAATACGATGTCCGGATTATCGAGGTACGAAAATTATGAGATGTCCGGATTACAGAGTCTACAATGTAAAAAATTCTAGTGTCCGGATTACCGCGTTGTCCGGATTTACGAGTGTCCGGATTATCGAGACTATACTGTATATCAAATAAATCAGAATCGTGAGTTCTTCATTTATATTATAAGAAAATTTCAAAAAACACTTAAAATCTGGCATCAAAATGTCAGCATCATTTAATGGTAGACGCAAATCAAATCTTGAAAAGTTATACATTGGTGGGATGATCCTTATTTAGTTGGCTTCTACTTTCACTTTGACAGGAAAATCGGGAAAAATGTGGTTTAATCAAAAATCGGGAGAAAACAAAAAAAGTCACGTTGGCTTCAACCCATTTTTACCCATTTTTTAACATAAATATAGCCACAGCTTCCACGCAAATCAACTTTGAAGGCTAATATTTTTTGCCAAGTCTAAAAACATTTCATTTTATCCGAAAGCATTTAAATTGTACAATATACAACCATTATTCGCGAGTTATAAAGGGGTAAACCTTGGCTTCAACGATGTTAATAATGGTTTTAGACCCCAAGTAGATGGTGTTCTAATGTGGACTCAATCGGTTCACTCCTTCGGGTACCTCCCACACAAAATTTCGGAAAAGTTCAGTTTAGGACCTGCTCTCGAATCGCTGGATTACGTTCGAATATGGACTATATTTTTCCAGTCTTTCGGGCACCTCCCACAAAAAATTTTGGATAAATTCACTTTAAGACCTTTTAGTTTAGTTTTTGTTGAAGCAACTTGCATTCGCTGCCTCAATTACGACAGTAAAAGTTTTTTCAGGGGCAAGTCCATACTTCTTTAGAAAACAGCCCGAAAGTTGTAAAAAACCCCTATGGCACCATATGTAGTGGCTGGAGAGTTCGAACCGAATACTGCGTTCGTCCACACTTTGGATATTGTAATATTTATTCGAATATTAGATTAAATTCTAAGGTGGTGCTTATAGGTCCACTCCTTCCGGTACCTCCCCCACAAAAGTTCGAAAATATTCGATAAAATGGTACGCGCGATTTCTCATAGACGTAGCAACCGATTTGGTCCAAACTTTGGATCTCTAAATATTGTCAAAACTTAGTTTATGTTCAAATTTAGGACCTATCTGTTCAATCCTTTTGGTACCACCCACACAAATGTTCAACATTTTTCTGTGGTTAAGGGTCTGTTCGAGGATCTTTTGGACATTTTTACGGCAGGGTTTCCTAGTAGCCCTGTTTACAGCGATATTATGTTTTTCGTAGGCTAGTGTGATAAAAAAAGCTCTATCTTTGTATTTCCCCGCAAATGTTTGAGCTTTAATTCTATCCATACTTTTGTCGGTTTATATTCCCCGAAATTTTAAAAACCCCCTAAATACATAAGTTTTTTTTTTGGAAAAAAGTATTTCAATTCACACAGGCTGTGGGTATATCTCTGCCGGCAAAGCCGACTGATACTTTTTTACTTGTTCAAATAGTAAGTTTTACCCCAATAACTAATCCAAGCTGGTTAATAAGTAAATTAAATATAAATGTATACATAGTATGGAACGGTAATTAATTGTATGGTTCGGAATGATGTCCGGAGTTACTAAAAATATAATATTTGTTAAAAAGAGCCAAATAATTATGAATATTTTGGTACATTAACGAAGTATAAAGTCTAAAGCATATTATTAGGGATTATAGTAATACTTCGGCCCCTTAAAGGACTTTCGGCGGGGGTAAAGCATGAAATCAGTTGAATACACTATAAACTACTAACACGGGGAATTCTTCTATAAAAATGTGCATCAATTATCCCTAAAGTTGATTTTACTTCTAATGTCCCTAATTAGCTGACCAGGCTAATATTGGCGATTTTTAGAAAAGTGGGTTGTACTTCCCCCACATACGGGGAATCTCAGTACGTTTTGACATCATTCGATAGTAGCTATACCAATACCTTATATGCAGAATTTATTTCATCAAAATCTTCAAATTTTTAAACGAAATCGAGTAATCTATTAAACAGAATTTATTGTCCCTAATTAGCTGGACGCCACTGTATATATCATCGAAAATATTCTTAAATCGCATTTAACATTCACAAACGATTTGTTGCAATATATTATAATCTCACACATAAGCCGCTTAAATATTTGATTAGTTTTGAAGTGTGTGTACAACTGAAATTTAAATTGAATGTCATCTTAAGTGGTTTGCCATTAACAGAATACTTAAACCTAATTAATTTCCATCCAATGCAAATATATTTAATTCATTTTATTAATTGTTGTTAAAAACAACAGCAGCATTTAATTGCTGTTTAAAATATCACTTGAAATAATTAAAAAAATCTTTAGAAATGTGTGTCAAGTTCTTGCAACTACACTTTTGCACTACTTACACGTGTTCTTCGCAACAAAGTGGAATATAATATCAGTTTGCGTGTGATTCCATTGAAATAAATCATAATAATCTGTAATTATAATGTATTGACATTAATAATACAGAGAGATGAGATTCTCAACTCCAATAGAAAGAAAATAATTTTCTTCAGAAATTCTCTAATAATTCTAAGAATCTGTTTATGAAAAAACGTATACTACGAAAATACAATTGCAACTTAAAACCCATAGGTGGTGGGATAACTATGTCTGATTGAATTTTTATTCAACAAATATTTAATAAGAAAAAAATCCATACTCACCGATTTAGTAAAATCTGTAAAAAAGTTGAGAAAATAAGTACATGAGTATTATATTGGGAAAATATTTATTATTACGTTTTACGCACTATAACTACTTTGGCTTGTTTTTGAGGCAAACATAAATAACGGTGGAGTTCAGAAATTTCTTTTTAAGATTTTAAATGACTGATTTTTACAATTGAGATAAAACAAATTTTTCTTTAATATTCCTATAGGTCAAAAAAAACTGTTGTAAACGATCTGCAGTGCGATACTCTAACTCATTTTTGAAGTTACCAACAAAACTCGGTAAAAGTAAAACGCATAATTGTGAATGAAAAGCTCAAATGAAAGTTGACAACATCTTGCTACACAGAAAAAAATCGACCCCGGGAAATTTTGATTAAAAGCTTTATCACCATATTTTTGTCGAATGGAGTTAAAATATTGCGAATATATTGGGAAAATGTTTATGATACATGAAAATGTTACTAGAAAGTGATCGATAAACGATTTCAAACAAATAATTTATTGAAATTTGTTTTTCAACGTTTGTCGCATGTTCTTGTTCTCAACAGCTAGAGAAAAAAAACTTTATTAAGGCATAGAGAGATTTTGCGCTACAACAATGTGCTGTGTTTTTTATTGAGAGGTGTATGTGTGTGTCGTTGCTATGCTTATTTCCCCTGCCAACATTTTTTGAATTTGTGGAAGATTGTTCGATCAGATGAATTTTCTGTTATTACTAACGACGGTCATTTGACGATTGTTTATTTTATTGTTTCTTATCGATCGTCCTAGCGAATAATATAATAATCTTTTGAAATCGTCTGTTCGATTGTTACTGATATTGTTGATTTGGTTGTATATAATTCTCATATACACATTTTGCAGAAGTTTGATATAAATGTCACATACACATTATGAGTACACATACACATACACATTTGAGCAAGAGCGTTTCCAGGGCTTCTTGGAGGGAATTCCCGAATGTCCTATTATTCGGACAAGTTAAAGTGGCTGCTGGACTTGTATCCAGGGAACCAATTAGGAACCTAAACGTCGAAAATGGTGGTCAAATCTTCAGCGATCCTTTGAAAGCTGAAGCTCTCGCTGATCATTTGCAGGGTGTGCTGGGTCATGTGGAGGGGCCGGTCGACCATTCGTTCCGCAGTTCAGTTAATGGGACTGCGGAGGAGATGGACGATCGGTCGCCCATGGAAAACTTTAGCGTCACGTTCACTGCGGATGGCGCCTCAATCGACAACACTGAGAGATGGGAGGAAGCAGGATTTATATATCCGAGCTGCGTAGGCAATGCACTCGCTTGTAGACCTAACAAGAAATCCAGTGGTTTGGACAAAATTCCTGACATCGCTTTAAAAAAAGCGGGCAATGTCATTTTTGCCTTTCTGTCCATTCTTTTTAACCACTGCTTGAATATCGGCTACTTCCCAAAAGCGTGGAAGCAAGCCTTAGTGGTTCCCATTTTAAAAAAGGGTTCCCCTCCTGACAAATGCGAAAGCTACAGACCAATTTCCATGTTGTCTGCATTCGGTAAACTCTTCGAATCCTTTATTCTAAGGCGAATTAAAACTATAGTCGAAGACAAAAGAATACTGAAGAATTGCCAATTCGGTTTTCGAACTGGCCACTCAACGTCTCATGATCTCACCTTTGTTGTGAGAGGATTTGACCGGAGATACGGAACCATTGCTGTAGGGCTGGATTTCGCAAGAGCGTTCGATTCAGTCTGGCACAATGGTATCCTATACAAAATGAAACAATTGGGATTTGACTTCCAAACTTGCCGACTAGTAGCCAGCTACCTCAAGGAAAGGGGCTTTAGAGCCAAGGTAGGTGATAGTCTGTCTAGCGAAAGACCAATTTTAGCAGGGGTGCCCCAAGGGTCAATCTTGGGCCCTATGCTATACAATATTTTTGTCTCTGATATACCTGAACCTCCTCCAGGTGGCTGGACCTAAAGCTAGCTCTCTGACTTCTCGCCTTAACGAACATCTTGAGGTTCTACATAGATATTTCTCTATGTGGGGCCTCAAGCTGAATGTGGGGAAATGTACGGCGGTTGTTTTTAAGGGAAAATCTAAAGTTGTATACCCTAACTTTAGGTCTTTCAGCCCGATCTTGGAGGTTGGGGGCGAAGCCATAACAATTGCCGACAAAATCCGATATCTTGGCGTAATATTCGACGAAAAGTTTGAATTTATCCGACACGTGGACTTCATTTTGAACAGGGCTAAGAAGATATATTTCGGCTACCACGGTGTTTTGCGCCATAGTGGTGGACTATCCAATCATATCAAACTTTTGATATATAAACAAGTCATAAGACCTGTTGTTGCATATGCTTTCCCAGTCTGGTTCCAGATATCCTCGAGCCAGATGGATAGACTGAGGAGATGGGAAAGATCTATTTTGACTTACTGTCTGGGTTTAAGACCAACAATTAGGAGCGATGGTTCATTTAAGAGACCATCATGTAGGGTAACGTATGACACTGCCAACATTGAAAGAATTGACAGGTTTCTCATGAGATTGGCCCTGAACTACATTGAGGCGGCTCAGAACGTGCAAAATGAGCTGATTGAGGATACCCTGCAATGTTCTTATGACGTAAGTGCCTTAAGCACTAAAAAACACTTACCACCTGCTGCCCTTCCATTGCTTCTCAATGAGGGTTTTTTGTATGATAACGAAGATAAACTAGTATTTTACCATAGAAGGTACAATACAATGAACACCAGCAACACTGTGTACATCACAACACAGTGATTGCTTATAAATCTGTAAATATCTGTAAATAGTAGTCTAAGTTCTCCTTTTTAATTTTAATTTCCTTTCTCATCATTATTCTTATTTTTAGTAACTAATTTAATTTTAACTCTTGCATAAAATATAGAATATTGCCCTTTTTTAAATTGAATTTTTTGGGCTAAACTATTTAAATATTATATAATAAATTTTGTTCGATATTTTGCTAGTGGCCAATCCACAGCATAAATTTATATGATATCAGAAGGTAGCGCAAAGCCACATGTTTATTTATATAAGATAAGACTAGCAATAAGTCATTTTGTATAGGTTTAAGATTTTCTCAATAAATAATGGCTCTAGCCAAAAATGGTTAAAATGGTTAAATGAGTACGAGTATTGACAAACACAACACATGTCAAGGTTTTGCGATCATTCAAGACCATACAACACAACAAATGAAAGAGGCAAACAAAAAAACCAGGAATAATTGAAAACAAGTAAGCAAAGGCTATAGTCCATGTGATACCCTACACCACAATCTGTAGGAATTAGCTATGTGCAACCGCCTTGCACGCTGAATGTCCGGGTTCTATTCCCATCAAATTGTCTACGGTGGCAAAATACCCCTTATTAATGTTGGCGATATTTCCTGAGTATTTCAGCCATTAAAAACGTCTCTACAAGTGGCAACTTAGGACACGCCATTCGGACTCGGCGATAAAAACTAGGGCACATATCAATAACTTAATATGAATCCATTGATATAAGAGAAGCCTCCCTTGAACTTACTTGGATGTTTGTGGAAAAATATATGAATTATACATTTCTAAACAATATTCGAAAATTGGAAAATCCACATTGATTAGCCCATCGTGCTACATCTTCAAATTGTCTTTGAATATCAGGTTCCTTTTTGGAATACACCTAAAATAAATAAATAAATATATATACTATGCAATTTAGTATATTTGATAATTGGGAAAATTGCGAGTTTATAGAAGATCGATCGTTCAAAAATTGTGCACTTGTACCTCACATATACTTGACAATGCACGCAGTTTTGTGATTTTCAGAGCATTTCGAAAATAGTTTATTGTTGGCATATATTGTGATATCAAAAATATGTATATTTTATAGCGGTAGAAATAACTAACAATGCATAGAAATGTTGCATGCAAACAAATTAATAAATCCAAAAATTATTCATATTCAATTACACACCAAAGAAGATAGTATAAGTCAGCTGCGCTAACGGTGATATACCCTCAGCCTCTGCCGTATAAAAATATATTTATTTTGTAACACGAGTTTGCTTCAAAATATGTGAAATCTTTAGGTATCGTAATATGGGGATATACCAAATAAATGTTAGTAAGCAAACTTCTGAGTTTTGGAAATGTTTGAGAATTATTTTTTCAGATTTCTAATATTAGTAGGGGCCGGCAGGGGTTTTTGGAACATCTGGATAACATCTGGTTTTTGGAACATCATGATACATGACTGGATGAAATAATACGATGTGTTAAGTTTCGATCAATCAGAAAATCCCCTTGAGAGTTATCTTGCGGATTTGCGGCGCAAGTACAATCTGCTGAAAAAAAATTCAAAACGATTCGAGAGGACTCTTAAATTTCTCTTTTCCAAATTTTGTGTGGAAGGTACCCTAAGGTGTGGACCGATCTAGTCTTATCCACTCTATATCTGGAAGGAATAATAGTATGTGGAAAGTTTGGGGCAAATCGATTGCTCACTTCGCCAGTTATCGTTCACACAATTTTTCGAAAACAATTTTAAACTTTTTTGGGGGGTGTGGACCGACATAGCCTATATTCGAACTTAAACAAAGCTTGGGCAAAATATTACGAAGTATAAAATTTGGTTCTAATCAGTAGATCCGTTCGAGAGTTATCGTGCGCACCAGCCAGCTAGACATTAAGAGAGACAGATGAACGGACAGGGATGAGACAGATGAGGGACAGATGTCTGAACACACATACTTCAAATACGTCATATGTCCAAACATACTGTGGTCTAAAACCAATATATCGATGAGAAACATCTTTGGTCGTATTTTCTTTGTATCCCCTTTACCCTAAATCCTGAGGTATAAAATAGGTGGCGAAGCGACCCCATGCTGCAATATTTGTATAAAAACCCAATTTGACAACTGAACTGAAAATTTGTCTGTCATGATAGAGACAATTTGTAGCATGGGAGGAAATTGTGGTTCTCTACACAAAACCCATTATACATTAGGGAGTAGGCCCGTTATCTAGCAGACACATTATTGCA
Organism: Musca autumnalis; assembly: GCF_047663935.1. NCBI lineage: Eukaryota > Metazoa > Arthropoda > Insecta > Diptera > Muscidae > Musca > Musca autumnalis. The sequence goes on along the minus strand of NW_027411866.1, from coordinate 120,104,774 downwards.
TTTTGCATCAGGGGAAAGGTCAGTAGTTATTATTCCATATGTAGGCTACTTTGCCGGTATATGCCCTCAAAGAATTAAAATATGGATAAATTTGTATATTCATCATACAAAAGTAATGGTCTATGTCACCCGCTAAATAATATCAGATCATCATGCAACATTTTAGGCATATTTTCTTCAACCTAGACTCTTACCTCGTGCAAAATTTCGAGACTATTGAACTATAATTGCTAGATATATTAGGCTGTAACTCTTTTATCTGATCACGTACATCAACATAATTGACATCAATGGAAAGGTCAAGAGATCGTCTTTCAAATATTACTCAAGATGGAGGATTATTGCGACCTACAGATCCACTACAAAATTGGATAAATAATATGTTTTTGGTCCATTTCACCCGCTAAATATTTCACGATCATCTCCAATAAAAATAGGGATCTATTCTAGTATGAACCCGACCTCCACGCAAAATTTCGTGACGATCGGTCCATAATTGCGGCCTGGAGTTTTTTACAATTTATAATGGACAGACGGACGGACGGACAAACATCTCAAAATCGCTTTATCTCGTCGAGAATTGAAGATTGGTATACCACATTGTGGGTCTCCGACGAATATTTCGCGGTGTTACATGAATTTTTACCAAAACAAACTTATACCCTTTCCACATAGTGGTGTAGGGTATAATCATAACAAAGCACAGTGGATCCACTTGTATGGAGAATATGGCCAAAAATATTTAGAGTTTAAAAATCAAGCCAATGCGCCGGTTACAGTTTTATGCTGCTGCGAAGAGTGTTTTAAGAAACCACGAGCGTAGCATTCTCCCCCCTTTCCCCTCTGGAGGGGGTATACGGTAAGAATTGTTTTATGCTGTTAATACAAAATGACATGAACAAAGGTCCCCATTATCTTATGATGCAAAAATAGGCTTGGGGAAACAAAACAATCTTCAAAACAACATAAAATCCAACCACTTTAGCGAATTAAAAAAAAAACAAAATTTTTGTCTCAAAATTGGTAAAATGTTTAATATAGATCTTATAGCGTTCTTCCTGGAAGGCACGTACCGCCAACGTAAGACAAATTTGGAAGAAGATTTAATCATCTTGCCACTGATAGCAATTATGTTAATGCACGTGGTCAGATAACAGAGTTATACTCTAATATATCCATAGAAACCCTATTCTAGGGCAGCTTTAGTCAGCAGCCCACCATTTATAGTCTGGCACTAGATGGCAGCTGATTTTAATACTGAATAATCTTAAACCCATGGCCTACTTTTGAAAATTATTCCCGAGGTGGGCACTGGTGGGCATCATGACTAAAACCTTAGGTCAAATTTAAGTGTATGATCGAATTGACATTACAAAATGCACTAAGAAAATATGCAGCTAACTAGAATACCATAACATGCTAAAACACTATTTTTTAATGAAAATTAAGCTATTACCTTCTCCTTGAAAATCCACTATAATATTTTGCTATACGTATTAGTTTCGCGATATTTTGAATGTATTTACTTGCACATAAAATATAGGTTGTACTCACAACAAAAAAATATTAGTCAAATATTCCGACTTTTGAAACTATTCTTAAGAAGATCGCGTTCGAATGAAACAAAAATTAAAATATTTTTAAAAAGGACCATGTCATAGCTGTCAGAGTTGCCAGATAACGTACCAAAATTTTGACATTAATTTTTTTATTTTTGGCCAATGGATGGATCCACTGTGCAAAGCAGAAAAGTAAATAAAAACAGTAAAACTCAATGATAACAAATGAAAAAAAGGCTACAGAAGAATGAAAATGAAATTTTCTTTGTTCTATACTTTTTTTATTTTTTCCTTATATTTTGATCTTCTAACGATCTTCCATATGATTGGTCTGTCGCGATTCACCACCCGGACACAAGTACTTTATGTTGGGAATTCCAAGAAGAGTTTCCGGCGAGCTCTTCCGCGATCAAATTGATCTTCCTGGAGAATCGCGAATTATCTTTAGGCGATTGAAAATTTTTGCAGAGTCAAGTCAAGTCAGAGCATGTTGATGGCATTTTTGCGACATGGAGGGAACATGCGTTTGTGTGGCATTTGGTTTGTTTATCTACTCAACAAAAATGATACGAGTTCTGATGTGTTGTTCTGTTTGGTCGTTAACCATCAGTTTGGTTTATTTTGGCAGTTTCTTTAAAAAAATCGTTGTGTGTGGATCAGTAGTGCAGAAATAAATCAGTGTTTGAGTGTTTTCTTAAAGTAAAGGTGCTTTTTAAGTCAATTTAATTCCCAATTTTGGACCGTTTGATATCTGCAGATTAAAATCCGAGAAAAATTATAATGGAAATTTGACCTAGACGATTTCGACCTTAACGATGATGTTGAATGGATTTTATGTGTTCCCGATTATTATTCTTTAGGACGAGAGATAAAACTTTGCTTCCGCGAGTAAACCCAAATTCTTAGCGGTTTAGAAGATATGTGCTTGACAAACTGATCCCTTTTGACTTCAAAGCCTCAGGTTTTTGGGGGCCCATAACCGCGAAAGCTGAAGTGATAGGAAACAAAACGCCGGGACACGTGTCTTCTTATGTTTGGTCTTCTATCACGATGTGGTGTCACAATATGGTTAATAAACCATGATTCAAAAAATGACACACGGTGTTATTCAACAAACTACACATAAATCCAAATGTATAGTCATTGCCAGAAAACCCGTAAACCTGGAAACTTATCAGCAAATTTTAATTGGCAACCAACAAATTGGAATAGTTGACAAGGCAAAAAACCTGGGCATAATCTTCAACAATCACCTTACTTGGTGTGACCATGTTAATAACACGACGGGAAAAGTTTTTGGAATGTTGCGAAACCTATACAAAACACAATTCTGCACACCGATACATATTCGCACTCTACTTGCAAAAACCTATTTTATGCCTACACTACTCTATGGCTGCGAGATATTTCATAGCTAGACTACAAGTAGCATACAATGCAGTATTGAGATATGTTTTCGAAATCAAGAGGCACCGCAGCTGTTCAGCATACTGCAAATCGCTATTTGGAGTAACTTTCTTTGACTTACAGAAAATAAGAACATAACCTTTCTACACCGTATTATTTATACCAAGGAGTCTATATCTGTATCAGGGACGTACGCAGGATTTCATTTCGGGGGGGGGGCCCAACTTGACCAAAAATCATGAAAATTTTAAATGTTATTTAGCGTTACGTAATTCTATTTTAAAGGGTTTGTAAGTTGATTTTATACGATATATTAACACAAAGTATATAAATTCAGTAGTATTTAGGGTACAATTTTATTTTTGTACAGAGTATAAAATATACGTAAGTTCTCGGATATATAGAATTGAAAAAACCACATCAAAGTTTTTAATTTTACAACCGCAGAGGATTGCAATTGTTTTTAGTATCGGTATTTCGAAGATCTTAGATTAGATTTTGTGTATCCTTTTAATCCGATCCCTATATAACTCTATTTGCGAGTAGGACAAATTAATTTATACACGGGTTAAATGTGTTGGAAGGTATACCCGAATCCGCAAGTGCAGCTTGGACTTCTATATCTAGATATTGCGTCGATAATCTAAGAAAAAAATATTATTTTTTGTCATAAAAACGCCAAAATTGTTTCTTTACTAGAAGTGATAGAATCTGTACAAGACAATTAAAAACTTCAGAAATTTAAAATCTGACGATACCGACAACGACTCATAGACTCCGAATCCTTCTCGCAGTACTGTTTGATACTACAAAACTCATGTTTGGGCTATGTCAAATCATTCGGCAAACTCTTAGCTAACTCGTGACAAAACCCTTTAAGTGGAAAAAAATTCCATGATTGTTGTTCCAGCTGTTATAGAAGAAGCATTATTTTTTCATTTTACGAGTTGACTTTTTTGGACTCGATGACATTAAACACTTTGCTGGACTCAGTTCTTGCAACTTATTGGAACTAGAATTTAAATATTTCTTAAATTAAATGTATTGTTTAAAATGTTATATAGTTTTGACAAATAACAATCGATCCTTAAAGAACCCCACATAATTATTCGCTAATATTAAGCAAATTAATCAAGAAGGAACACTCTTGTACAAAAGAGTTTTATATTTATCATAACCTGTAATCGGGTGGAAACGAAAAAAAAATCGTTAATTTTGATTTCTGAAAAAATTGGCCAAAGGGTATGTGCTCTCAGCCTGTGTGAATACACAATCCCAAATATTTTCCCCAACAAATATGTATTCAGGAGCTTTTAGAATGTTATGGTCTATCTGAACGAAGATTTGCTAATAAAAATATCGAAACTTTTGGGATATTTATCTTAACGATTGTGGAAGTTCGGAATACATGCATACGTTTTGCTAAAAAAAAATTAATTTAGATCAAAGCGCAGAAGTTTTAAAATTTTGCGGAGAAATACCTGTAGAAATGGAGCGACAAAGTCAATTTTGAAAATTGATCTCATCCTTTCAATAGTTACCCCATCACAAGCCATTTTAGTTGATCACCGTAGTATTTTGAGCTTTGTCAGGAAGCTTGGACTTGCCCACGAAAAGTAAGATAACGCAGTAAACAAAAAGAAATGTCCAAAGGATCCTCGAACATTCTTTAAACTGCACTTACGTTGAACTTTTGTGAGGGATATAACTGAAGATGTTGTCCAAACATATTCTCTTGGAACTTGATGTACATTTGAAAGTAATTTTACGATATTTGAAGGAGTAGACGGATATAACCCATATTAGGTTCGGTATGTCAAGGAAGAAATATTGGTATGTGCAAAGTTTAGATAGAATCGATTACTCTCTTTGAGAGATATAGTATGCACCATTTTAGCGAAAATTTTTTAACTTTTATGGCGGAGGTACCGATATGATTTAAACTTAAAATATTACGAGGTCCGAAACTTTGACAAAATCAGTTGATCCTGCCAGACAAATAGAGATACAGACAGACAGATCGTGGTAAAGGCCCTAAAGGCTGAGGGTACAATTATACTGTGCAACACTAAAAATGAAAACAACTTCTAATAGACGTTTTTCGTTTCGACTTTTCATATCCGGTTCGAATTTTATGGCTTCATCTAAACCAGTCTAAAACGACCCTTTTCGCATTATTTGTTTTCCAGTCTTTAGCAATATTGTAGCCCGCCCTCAGGCAGCAGAACTTATATGTCATACAAAAAATCGACTAAATATAGAAAATTTTACATAATTTCTGAAATTCTAGTCAATAGCTGCTAAACCATTGTGAGTTGAACCATGTTACCTTTACAGAAAATCTTCCAAAAAGTGCGCTTAACAATTCCTTGCAACATTCTGAAGATGTAAAATGCTTCCTTCATGTTGTTTCAGCAGTATTTTATGTCACTCTTTTTACATCATGTATATCAAACACACGGTGTGCCTTAACAAATTTAAATGGAAGGTGCTTACACCTGGGAAGTTTTTGCAGATTCTGAAACTACAATCCTCATAGATGAGAAATATCAAGAAACAAAAAAATTGCCGGAGGGATTTTAAAATAAATCGCGATTTAAGTTCACAATTTTAGGTTTTTTTTAGGTTTTCACGATTTTGCTTGGAAACCGCAAGTCGTATCGAAATGAGTCTAAAGAAAATGTTGTGATATTTTCGTAGGTTTTACCGTTTTTGAGATATAGAGGTTCAATTCAAATTTTTAGGTTTTTATCTTAAATCTTCACGATTTTTCTTGAAAACCGCAAGTCATATCAAAATGGGACTAAAGAAAATGTTGAAGCTGAAAAAATTCTCTACAAGATTTTTTTGCTAGGTTGTACCATTTTTGAGATATATAAGTTAAATTTTGGGAAATTGCAGTAATGACATTGTTTTATAAGTAGGCGATAAAGTCCGGGCATTGTCTCAATTTGAACTTCTATATTTCAAAAACGGTGAAACCTACGAATTAGACCCATTTACATAGAACTCGCGTTTTCCAAGCAAAATCCTGAAAACCTTAAGAACCCCTAAAAATGTGAACTTAAATCGCGATTTATTTTAAAATCCCTCCGGCGATTTTTTTTCTTTCTTGATATTTCTCATCTATGAACATTGTAGTTTCAGAATCAGTAAAAACTTCCGAGGTGTAAGCAACTTCCATTTCAATTTGTTATGGCACACCGTGAACACCGTTGACACGAATAGATTTTTCTCATATTTGGCAATTCGTGGTGAATTATTGATATATTTATTACATGATCGTAGAAAAATATTCAAGATACACCGTGATAGAGACATTAGACAAAGGCATGTTTAGATGAATTGTGTATCACATTCAAGCGAATATTTTTTTTTCGAAGGTATCATTACGACAAAATTGAAAGTTTGGGAGATATGGTGCAAACTATATCAAATCTGTGGTATTTTTAGATATTGCATACATCTTATAGCGATAATGCAGTTTTTCGAGTCGATTTTTTATATTTTCTATTTTCTTTGTTCCCTTATCTATAAGTTTGCTAAAAAGTTCAAAACAAATTTCGAATTGGTTTCCGAGATATAGCCCCGATTCAATATTTAGCCATTTTAGGATGAGAACATAAAATCTTAGCTAGATCTGACAGAACAATACCCAAATAGTGTTTTTGTCGTTTGGGTCTGTACAAACATGGAGTATATTCATTACGGAAGTCGTATATAATAGTGGATTGATATGACATGAAGAAGTAATTCAGAAACCATTTTCTCTCAAAAAGAGTATACATAGGTCCAAACAAAAAAATTTAAAATGTTTCTTAAAAAAACTTATTAATGATGCTCATTTTCTGAACAGAAACTTCAGAAAAATATAAGTTTTCGTAAAAGTTTTCATTTTATTTTAAATCTCCAATCATTAAAAAATGTTTATGAGAAAGAAAATATGTAATAATTTTTACAGTACCTTAACAAATTTTGTTCGACCAAACCATTTCGGGGGGGGCCCGGGCCCCCTGTGCCCCCCCCCCCCCTGCGTACGTCCCTGATCTGTATGATCTGTATTAAAACATTAGGCAACGCAATAGCTTTTAAAAAATCTCTTTTCAATTATTTTAATAATACTCAAAACCTTAATTTGTTGTAATAATTCATTATTCATTCATAATTCAATGTGACCCCTATTTCATTGTGATCATGTATTAGTTTACATATAAATTAGTGCATGTAGTCTTTGTATCCAACTTTTTAAAAACTGTCATTATAATAGAACATACCTTTAATTAAGATTTGTACATCTTGTGGAGTGCGTAAACAACTTCAACTTCAAAAAATAGAAATAAATAAACCTGTTTTTAAAGATTTTAGTTTTATTATTCCATCGAAATGTCTGAAATCTGATACTTAGTCTTCGTTGGGGCTACAAAACTTTTCTCCAGGTTAAGCATTTGATATAGCCCCCGCAGAACGGTTCTTCCCGATTTTGGGAATTTTTAAGGTTTTAGCTGGTAGGTTTTCAACCGGGCGAATAAAACCTTTCCGCAGAGAATGGTCGGCACAATTCGACATTTTGATATACCCCCTATGGAACGGTACCTACCCTTTTTTTGGTATTTTGTAGGTTATTATTATTTTTAGTCTCCATGGCATCTATAAAATATTCCTACGCAGATTTGTCGGTACTCATATAGGTCCATGATTTGGTATATCCCCTATAGAACGATTTCTAAAGTTTTATTATCCAAACGAAATGGATAAAATCTGGTTTCAATATAATTTATATAATTTACATTTCAGGTATTTGGAATCTTCTTGAGAATTATGTCAACATACAACCATGTTAGCGAACTTCTCTAAAAACCTTGATAAGAATTTTAAATTTCTTCATTTTTATCCTCCAATTGAAACACTGCATTGTTTGTTTCTTACCCGATGTTCCCTTATACTTATTGCATTGTTGTTGTTACTCTTGCTGCATAGTATTTTCTTTTCTTGTTGAGAAAATAACATCCGGTGTTATTTGTCTATACCTTTGTATTGTTTCCTTTTTATATTTCCACATCTTTTGTTGTCTTAGGTTGTTGGCCGTCATATTGCATCCTATAGTTTAGTTGGGTTATTGTTTTTTTCTTCTTATTTACACTACTTCTTTGCCGCTGTCGTTCGTTCCACTTGTTGGCCTATATATGTATATTGAATGTACACAACGAATGTTGTGCCTCAGAGAGTGGCAAGTTTTGTTATTCAGGTTCTTTGGTTATTTTATAAAATCGCTGCAACTCGTTCCAGAATTTGGTTAACGTCTTTGTTTTCTAAATTTTTCATATCCTTCGATTCTTGAATTTAGTGTTTCCAGTCGTGTTATGGCATCGTGTGTTCTACTTTCATGCAGCTGGGTGGGCTGGCTTACGCTTTTCTTTTTCTCACATTGTAGTCTGTCTGAGTGTCCCTATTATTTTCTTGGATTGCTCATTTCTTTCTTTTTGTTTTCCTTTTTTTAGTTTCTTATGAAAAACATTTCCCCAATGAGGAAGTGTTTAAATTCTTAGCATTATTTTATTGCCCTCCAGTTATGTTGTTGCTTCAGATAGGCAAACCAAACAAAAATTAAAATGCCAAAGACAACAAAAAGAAAACAGGAGCAACACCAACCCCCCTACCCCTACAAGCGCCACCAACCAACCAAACAACCAGCAGCAAAAATACCAAAGCATCGTGGTAGGATAATAATCAAATAAATGAAGTGTTTCCTGAAGGTCTTTTGTGCTTCGAAAATATTTTGAATAGTTTATTTCTTTGCAGAGTTTCGCCAGAGATAACTTTTTCGAATACTCAAAGCTAAATATTATGGGGTTTATTAAAAAGAGGGGAGTTGTTTCTATTTACATCTGTATGCAATTTGTTAAGAATACCCCGAACGTACGGACGGTCGGTTGGGCGGTCGGTGGGTCCGTCGTCGTTTAGTTAATACTTTTGTAAGCAATTTTAAAAGTTTTGTCTTCACTAATCCCTTCAATGAATTAATATTACTTTTGATGCTTCAATAAACACTTCGAATGCCCTCAGGGTTCCAAATGGGTAAGGTTTTGCGAAAGTTGTGCAATAATGTTGTAAATTAATGTTGAAAGACTTTATTATATGGGAATTAAAACGGGAAATGTATAGATAGTAATTTAAGAATATATAATTAACCCTGCTCAAGTAAATCAATTACAAGTAATAGCAGTATCATGTTCTCGTCGCAGCCTTCCCAAGGTAAGAAATTTAAAGCTTGAAATGCACTATCGTTATTTGTGAGCTGTTTGGGAAGATTTGCCAAGAAATGTGATTTAGTATTCGATTTTGCTGGGCATGTGGTTGAGAGCCGGAGAAAATTTGCCGCTTCGTTTGGTCTTAACCATAGATCTATGGGGCGAAGGTCTGTGGGTTGAGCTGGGTAAGCGAATAAATTGATAAGTTTCATTGTTGTTGTATGTATTTTCATTCGTGTACTATTTCACTTATCAGGTTCTGGTTCATCCTTATTCAGTTTCAACAAGTCAGCAAAGGCTACAGTCTCGACGGACCGACTATGTGATACCCTATACCACTACTTCTGTACCAAATGGCCAAAATGTTTATAAATAAAAATCAAATGTCGTTCGTTGGTAATGGCATTCGCTGAGAACGGTTGGACCGATTTGGATAATTCTTCTTGTGAAATGTTCGCCATAACGCGACTTAGGTTTTTACGCCCAATTTTTCAATTTTAAATTTTTATCTTTTCTACAAAAAACTATTGAACCAATTTTCCGGAAATTGTGAGGGGATGTACAGGGTTGTCCCCCAGTTAAAATATACTACAAATTTAGTTGAATTTCGGAGGGAGCGGGGCACTTCCCCTATACCCTATTTATTAAAAATGCTATATTTGCAATACTTACGAATGTATCGGTTAACGAGGCAATTATGGTTGTGTATTCGACCTTACCTACTTTTTTAGGAACCAAAGCCTGGCCCACTTTTTAAAATCTTCTTTCTTCTTTATTTGCCTATTCGTTTTACGAATTTATGGCGATCAGTGCAATTACATAAAATATATTACATTATATTAAGTGATTATATGTATTTATAAGTTGTTTATTATTTCAGCAAAAGATTGTCGATTTCTGCACCTGCTGAGTAGAGTTGAGGCATCATTTATGCCGGTCCATTCCTGAATATTGTTAATCCAAGACTTCTCTTTTCTTCCCCTGGACTGTCTGCCTTCTATTCTGCATCGGATGATGTTTTGGAGTAGTTTGTATTTGCTGTTTCGCATGATGTGTCCAAGATATGCTGTTTTTCGTTTCTTTATTGTACGTATAAGCTCTTTTTCTTGGTGTATTCTTCGCAGTACTTCATTGTTCGTTACAAACTTGGTCCATGGTATTTTTAGAATTCGCCTGTAAGTCCACATCTCGAAAGCTTCAAGTTTTTTCATGTCAACTGCCTTCAGGGTCCACATTTCGACTCCATATAGCAAAACAGACCATACATATGTTTTCAGATATCTTAGTTTTGACTTTATAGTAATATCATGACTTAAAAAAAATTTCTTGTATTTTACAAAAGCTTCTCTCGCCATTTCGATTCTGCTTCTTATTTCATTTGAAATGTTCCACTTGTCATTTATTGTGACGCCGAGGTATTTAAAGCTATGTACTCTTTCCACGTCCATATCTTTAATTTTTAATTGTGTTTGATTACTCATATTTTCTTTGGAAATAACCATGTACTTAGTCTTTTTAATATTTATCTTTAGACCATATCTTTCACTGTGCGTTGTTAGTCTAGTAAGTAGGTATTGCAGCCCTGCAATGCTATCGGCTAGTATGGTTGTGTCGTCGGCATATCTAATATTGTTGAGAAAAGTACCATTTACCAGTATTCCTTTTTTGACATCATTGATAGATTCTTGGAATATTCTTTCGGAGTATACATTGAACAATAAGGGGGATAATATACATCCTTGTCTGACACCTTTTGATATTACTATGTCTTCCGTGCATTCTCCGTTTACGTCGACATGTGCAGTCTGATGCCAATACAAGCTTTTTATACATCGAATTTCATTCTGCCCGATACCAATGGACGTAAGAATCTCTATTAACTTGTCGTGCTGTACTGTATCGAAAGCCTTTTCGTAATCAATAAAGCATATATATACATCTTTTTGAACAGCTTTGCATTTTTCAACTAGGATTTGTAGGGAAGAAAGAGCTTCGCGGGTTCCCATGCCTTCCTTAAAACCAAATTGGGAAGCACCCATAACTTTTTCACACTTCTCATATATTTTTAAAATAAACAAGTAAAAAGTCGTTAAGTTCGGCCGGGCCGAACTTTTTATACCCTCCACCATAAAATAGTCTTAATTAAAATGGAATAATTAGGGTCCTTTCACAATTTTAGGTGGAACAACTTTTCGACAATGGATAGACTCCTACTGCCTCCCACTATTGCTTAAATTACACTGTGAACACAAATGTTGGGGCAGAGATAATTCCTTTTGGAGATGAAAGCCCTTGGTGTGTGTATATTAAAAACCCCAAAGGACAGATGCGCCGTGAGTCGAACTTCCGCGTTATCGCGTGATTAAGTTTTTGCAAGAGACCCTGTAAGCCATCATGAATTAGCATTATATCTTTGTTTGTTGTTTTTGTAGAGCACTTAAGCAACAGTGAACAAAGATATAACGCTAATTCCTGATGGCCCACAGGGTCTCTAACAAAAATTTCATCACGCCATAACGCGGAAGTTCGACTCACGGCGAATCTGTCCTTCGGGGTTCATAACATATTCACCAAGGCCTTCCATCCCCAAGAGGAATTTTCCGTGCCCCAGACTTTCAACTCCATTTTGTTGCACAGTGTTATCTAATCTAATCTAAAAAAATGTGTTCAGCTAGGAGAAAGGTACCACATACCAAAGAGTCAACCTATCTTTAAATTTTTTGGCGGAAAAGTTTTATAGCTGCAGGGAACTTGACGAGTCAAATTGAGGGTAGTTTCATCAAATCAATGTAGACCCTCAAAAACTGACCCATGTTGACGAATTTTAGTGAAGAAATTTCGTGACCACTGAAAATTCCCGAAAATCGGGATATACCAAAACATGGACCTATATTGACGATTATTTTTGAATAGACAAAATTGAAGCTAAAATTCTCAAAATACCGATCATTGCAGCTAGTTCGGTTAAAAATTTCAGCTAAAATTCTCAAAATACCGAAAATTGGGAGATACCGTTATATGGGGGCTATACCAAACCATGGACCTATGTTGACGATGTTTCGTTGGAGATGTTTTATGACCACTGAGAACTTCAAATGTCAAATTACAGCTATTTCGGTTAAAAACTGTATCTAAAATTCTCAAAATACCGAAAATCGGGAGGTACCGTTATATGGAAGCTATACCAAAACATGGACCTATGTTGACGATGTTTGGCGGAGATGTTTCATGACCACTGAGAACCTCAAATGGCAAATTACAGCTAGTTCGGTTAAAAATTGTAGCTAAAATTCTAAAAATACCATAAATCGGGAGGTACCGATATATGGGGGCTATACCAAAACATGGACCTATGTTGATGATGTTTGGTGGAGATGTTTCGTGACCACTGAGAACCTCAAATGTCAAATTGCAGATAGTTCGGTTACAAATTGTGGCTAAAATTCTCAAAATACCGAAAATCGGGAGGTACCGTTATATGGGGGCTATACCAAAACATGGACCTATGTTGACGATGTTTGGTGGAGATATTTCATGACCACTGAGTACCTCAAATGGCAAATTACAGCTAGTTCGGTTAAAAATTGTAGCTAAAATTCCCAAAATACCGAAAATCGGGAGGTACCGATATATGGGGACTATACCAAAACATGGACCTATGTTGACGATGTTTGGTGGAGATGTTTCGTGACCACTGAGAACCTCAAATGTCAAATTGCAGATAGTTCGGTTACAAATTGTGGCTAAAATTCCCAAAATACCGAAAATCGGGAGGTACCGATATATGGGGACTATACCAAAACATGGACCTATGCCCATATCCTTTGGGATATAAGTTTGTTGATCACTAGGAACCCTAAGTGTCAAATTATAGCTGATTCGGTCTGCAAATGTGGCGAAGAACGTCAAAATACTTCAAATCCGGAGGTACCGTTATATTGGGGCTATACCAAAGAGTGGACCGATATAGCCCATCTTCGAACTTGACCTGCCTATGGAAAAAAGACCCTCGGGTGCAAAATTTCAGCACTCTATCTCAATTATTGCGGACGCTAGAGTGATTACAACAGACGGACAGACAGACGGACAGACGGACATGGCTAGATCGTGTTAGAATTTTATCCTGATCAAGAATATATATACTTTATAGGGTCGCAAATGATTAGTTCGATGTGTTACAAACAGAATGACAAACTTAATATACCCTCCATACTATGGTGGAGGGTATAAAAATTTTTCCTGAAATTCTCAGGGAATGTACAGGGATGGCGTTCGGTGAAAGTAGGGTGGGGTACGTCCCCTATACCCTATTTATTTAAAAAACCCTATATCTTTATAAATAAAAATCAAATGTCGTTATATATTTGCAGACGTACTTCGGGACCTATTGCTTAATTATCGCTATATTTGCTAAACGATCAAGAAAAACAATATATTTACAAATTTCCTTAAATGGTGAGATTGAACGGTCCACCAGCCATGAAAAACTAAAACATATACTTTGGACAATTGGACTTAACCTTTTTTTTTACTTTTATAATTGGATCGCTTTAGGATAAAGACAGGGGAAAGGACATGGACGACAATAAATCCTTACCAACACCAATGGGCGAAAAATTCCGACAAAGTCCGTAAGAGAAAAGAAGCTCTACGGACGAAATTTTTTGATAAATTTAAAATCCTCCTCAAATTGAAAATGGACCCAAGAAGTGAGGTAGAAAATACCTATTTTTGAATTTTTCAGCATAAAGTCCATAAAAAGTTGTCATTAAAACTCATTATGACGGGCAAGAAACGCAGACCGTGGTCTGCTAGATATTAATGAAATTCCACAAATTAGAAATTGAAACACCAGGGCGCCCTTTTCTATATTCCTAATACTTTTGGCAATGCAATTGGACCAATTTTAAGGTCAGAAGGTATTCATTAATATAGGTCACTTTTTATACACTCAGCATTTATGCTAACGAGGGTATGTACACTTTCATACGGGCAAAATGTGCGTCATCGAAATAATAGTTTTAGTCCCCAAGTATGTATGGACGAAATCCGTTTCAGACAATTTGGAGTCGATTTAGCATTGTCCGTCCATCTGTCTGTCTGGCTGGCTGGAGCGCACAAAAACTCTCGAACGGATTAAACGATTTGGTCCAAACTTATTTTAATTTCGTAGAGGGGCCATATTGGCTCACTCAGTCAGTAATTGCAAATTGTATGTGCTGCCCCCCATAACGACGGTTCAAGTATTTTCAGGGCATTTTCTTACTTCCTGGGAAAATCACCTGTAAACTGTAAAAATCCGCTATGGCACCATGTTGTGGATGGAGCGCGCAGAAACTCTCGAACGGATAAACCGATTAAATCCAAAAATTTGGCAATAGTAATATATTTGCCAAAGTTAAATCAAGTTCTAATATAGATCTTATCGGTCCACTCCTTTGGGTACCTTCCCACAAAAGTTCAAATCTTTTCGCTAAAATGGTGCGCACGATAACGTTGATTTGGTTCCAAACTTCGGAAAAGTGCAGGTTAGGAGCTTCTCCCGAATAGTTTTGATTTTTCTTGCAGCAGGTTGCACTCAAGGCGCTTATTTCGAAGGTACAAGTTTTTTCATTGGTAAGTCCATACTTCTTTAGAAGATGAGTCGAAAACTGTAATAAATACCACTACGGCCAGCATGTGTAGTAGCGGTGCGCACGGCAACTCCCGACCCGAATACTGTGTTTGTCCGCACTTTGCATATCGTAGTATTTCTTCGAATATTTTATGAAATTCGAAGATGGTACTTATAGGTTAATTACTTCCGGTACCTTCCCCACAAATGTTGGAAAATATTCGCTAAAATGTAAGCGCAATATCTCGTAAACGTATTTTTGGTCCAAACTTGGGATCTCGAAATATTTTGTCCAAATTTAGTTTTTGGTTTCAAAAGTAGGCCCTATCGCTTCATACTTTGGGGTATCACCCACACACATCAGTAACATTTTTGTTTAAGTGCGGTTAAGGGTCTGTGCGAGAATCCCTTGGACATTTTTACCGAAGCTACTCCTAGTTTCCCTGCTTTCAGCGATGTGATGTTTTTCGTGGGCAAGTCCATGTTTCATGATATGATGGTCCTATCGATAGGAATGACTCTCAAAATTAGACACCCTTCCAAATGGACTATGACGGTCCATTCCTTCAGGTACCTCCCCCGAAAAACTTTTAAGATGTTATCCTAATCCATATTTTTGTCGGCATGTTCATATACCCAAAATTCTGAAGACCCCCTAAATACATCCGTTTTTTTTTTTTTTGGGAAAAGGTGATTCAATTCACACAGGCTCCTTTGTCCGCAACGCCCACTGATATTTTTTTCTTTTTTGAATATTCGTTAAAACAACTTAAATAAAAAAGTGCGGTGTACACCAATCTTATTTGCATTATTGTAAAGGTGATCTTTTCTTCTTTCATTGAGGGGTTTTCCTCTTGGAATACCCGTACTAGAAGCGGAGATGTTCGCATGAGGATAAAACCTTGTATTTTTCTCCACACTGTTTTTTTGCCCATTCCGACTTATGAATATTATCCGATCATCACCAATATCAATAGGTTTCTTCCTCCCTGGGACCCCCATTAACCACGAAAATGTCGATCAGATCAAAATTGTGAACTGAAGGAAGATCACATAAAAAATGAAAAACTGGGATGCGCTTTCGAATATTGCAATGTATCCGTTGTTTATCCTATGTTTTATGCCCATTCCGAACGCTGAATAAGATCCGACCATCATCAAAATCAAAATGCCTCTTCGCCTCTGGGACCACCTAAAATTTCGTGACGATCCTATCAAAATTGCGACCTGTAGCGTGATTACAAGTTTTAATGGGCAGATTGACAGACGGGCGGCGTAGTCAGACCGACTCAGCTTGTCGAGACATATATATTGATATATTAGTATAGGTCCACCAACTTTATTTCCATATGTTACAAACTTTTTGGCCAAAATCAACTTACAATTTTTATCACGGGATATTACTGAATACTTTTTAAAAATTTCATGAAATTAGTTTCATAACACATTAAAAAAGTGGGTGTGGCCAACTCTGTATGCCCCAAAGAAGTACCTATATTCTGAGATGCAACCACCGTTTTTATACCCTTCACCATAATATGGGGGAATAATACAATTTGTCATTCCTTCTGTAACACATCGAAATATTCATCGGATACCCTATAAAGCATATGGTAATATTCAAAAATGTTTTACAATCGTTGAAGTTGAGGTTCACCATTTAATAAGTCCCGAACTGTTAATATATTTTATAAAATATGAATATATTTATTTTAATTGAAGTGTTTTAGTCACGATCTCTTAATATGGACCATAACAAATAATTTTCGTGGAAGCTGCGTTGGTGGTAATATAAAAAAATGGGTAAAAATGTGTTGAAGTTAGCAAGTTTTTTTGTATTTTTTCTTGATTTCTGGTAAAACCAAGGAAAATTCAGACCTGAGCTCAAAGAAAGAATTGAAGAATACCCCTTGGGCAACATGGTTCTAATGTATGACTTCTCGATATATACAGTGCATCCCCCTTAAATCGATGCCAACATTTTGAAGTTTTGAAATCGGGGTTTTTGGAATTTTTCTTATAATTAGAGGGCGCAACCAGATAATGAACTAAACTATTTATTGGATTGTAGAACTCGTGATTCCACGTCGTTTGATGTATATCTCATGGGTGTGCTCCGTACAGCTCCCTAGTAATAGGTGTCCAAATTCGAATTTTTGGTGCGTAATTTTTCTTTAAAAACCTTTTTTTTGGCTTCAAAATTTACAACTGTGATTCAGGTACCCTTGAACCCCGCGTGATTTTAGTTTTTTTCCGCGCCGGATTTAATGAGCCCTACCGCGCTGATATAGATACCCTGAAAATAGGAAAATAAGCGCAATTTTATTTTGACTAATCCGCATACTAAACCGCGAATTTCTTAAAATTTTTTAACATAAATGGAATCCTTTATACGCGATTATAATATTTGTCAAAAAGGTGTGTCATAAGTTACAGAGATTCGGGAGTAGTATTCGTATTTAACCAAAAATAGAATCAGGTAGCACATCCGCGGTTCTTGACGAATCTGTATAAAATTTTTCTTATTGACGTATTTTTAACAGGGGGTCACTGAAATCGGATGCGCCTTATAATCATATGAACATCGCGTTATTTTTACCCACATGAAGCATTTTGGTGTAGTAAGATGCAACTGATAGCACACTTTGGTCGCTGAATGAAACATGGAAACATGCAAACATATTGACAGAGATGCACTCGCTCTATGCGAAAAGCACATGCGCCTCAACTGATTTTAACTATTTCGCGCGTTATACGGTTTTTAACTTTTACGTTTTTTCTTTAATTGTAATGTCAATATCACTCTTTATTTCCTAATTCTAGTGCTTATCACACTAAGCAATTATACTTTCACGATGATAAACTATTTTCCTTGAAGAGGTTTTAGCAAAATAATTCAGGTTTTTTTGGAAATTTAGCGAAATAATAGAATAACTCCCAAAAAATGTTCTCAAATTTTTCGTATTAAACCAAAAAATATATTCTTGAAATTATGTTCCAACAATAAACTTTTGTCATTTGTTGTAGCTGCAATATGCAATTTAAAATCCCAATCTATAAATTTTTGGTCTCACATTTTTCTGGACATTGTCTGGATTCTGTACGTATTTTTAATTTATTTTTTCAGACATTGTTATGGACTCTGAGTTAGAATAAATAAAATTTACTCCAAGATTCCTTCATTATTTTTTGATTTTCCGCGAAAATGAAAATAAATTTAGCAAATATTAAGGCGTGTACGGATATATATAAAATGTTGTTACCGATTTATATATACATTTTGGTATTACAACACAAAGGGAAATTTTAAATATTTTTTCTTTATAAGGGAATAAAACCCCCCATAACTTTTGGGCGCAGCATCCAATTTTGTGAACGCGAACAGATTTGAAACCACGATTTTTTTCTTAACCCATGTACCAAAAATCGTGAATGTGCTTGTAAAAAAATTTTTTAATTTTTTTTCGATGGAATTGTAAAGGAAATTTGAAATTTACCATATATATTCTTGATAGTGTAAAATTCTAAGTGGGCATAATCATGCCAATATATAGCTCGAAATTTTTATGATAGAGCTTTTTAATTTGGTATACAAGTTTCCATTACTCCTAGGATGTTTGGTATTGAAAATGGTATATATCGATTGACGTTTTAATATAGCCCCAATAGAATGGTACCTCCCGATTTCCACTTGAAATTTGTAGGTATAAGTCCACGACTTCATATAGACCCCAGAGAACGGTACCAACCGATTTTCGATATTTTGACTATTTTAGCCTCAATATACCTCTGATGTGGCTGAAATTTGGTAATTAGTCTTGGTTGGGGGTATGAAGCTTTCCACATAAAGATTGTCGCTATAAGTCATCGCCTTAATATAGCCTTCATATAGCGGTACCGCCCGATTTTCGGTATTTTGAAAGTTGTGGCCTCAATTTCTCCCCAAATTGCTGACATTTCATATGGGGGTATGAAACTTTCTACCAAAAATTATTCGGTATAGGTCTAAATATAATAGGTACAAAACATTCCTTGCAAAAATCAGACATCATACGTCCGTGTTTTGTCAACGGCACCGTTTAAGGGTACCACCTAATTTTAGATTTGTTTAAGATTTTAGTTACATTTTCCTATCGAATTGGTTGTTGGTCGATTGTGGTGCAATTTTGTGTTTTCAGATGATAGAAAACTTACTCCCAAAAAAAACTATCCATATACATAGATGTAGGTTTTAGTCTGACCACCAAGGAACGGTATTGCCCAATGCTATGTATATCGAGAGATGTTTGTCAAATTTTCGAACCGAGATTGCTTTAATTTGGTATTGATAGAAAAAATAACGATGATATCTTTGAAAGAGTGTTGCTACATTTTCTTTCTGAAGTGTATGTAAGTTCGAGTTTTTGAATCCAATGGGTAGAAAACCTCCACACAGAAAATTCTGTGATTTTCCTACATAACGACATAAGTCGAGTTATGTAAATTTTGAGTTATTGGCACCACGTAGTTGTACTTTCTGAGAGCTTTCAATATCACTGCTCCGTATTTGAAAAAAAAATGTACCGTTTCTGATATATTTTTTGGCAAAACTACGTAAGTGGGCCTTTTTAAAAAATAATTGTCATAATAAACTTATTATATTGGCATTTGCTGCAGTATATCGCAAACATATTCATAAAAAGAACACAAGGTAACGTAGGTCGTTTTGTATGTAATAATAATTAAAATATTTGTTGAATTTCTTTCAAAAGAAAAAACATGTAAAACTGAATGTGCTCTTTTGCATGCTATTTTATTTTCATTTTCTGTTTTTTATGTCGTTTAATCTCAAACATAAGTCCCGTTACGTAGATTTAATGAAAACAGAGATGCAAGCCTCACAGCAAGAAAGGCTGGTCATTCATTTACCTGTTAAAGTATGTTAAAGTAAAAATCACATATAACACCGTAATGGATTACAATCCAGAGCAGAAAAATAATGAAGAAATTTCTATTTCGCCTGAAAAAAAAGAAAGATTTGTTTGATTTACTGCCACTTATACCCGATTTCTATAAAAGTCTTAAAGTATCACCAAACGCTAAAAGCTTACTATATGTCGATAATTAATAACTTATAATAACGTTCAATTTCTTAAATATGAAGAATTTTTTGGTTTTATTTCAGTTTTTTCGTCGCTTTGAAATAAAATTTTTTAATTCAAATTTTCAACAAATGTGTTTTATTTGTATTGAGTTTGGGTAATAATTTGTAAAAAAATATTCACAGAAAAAGAACACAATTGTACATGTGTTAACCATTTTTCTCTGCTCTTTTTCATAGAATACAACATAAGTATAAATATGTCATTTTGTGAAAAAAATAATACGCACACACAAAGATATGTTTTTAACAAAATTTAATAAAAAGTACATTTATAAAAAAAATTAAAATTTTTTTATTCATACCGATTGTTTTTGGCACGCTCTATCCGTATATAAGAAAAAACCAAAACAAAATCATCGGCTTGTAGTAAATATTACAAAACAATTTTGTTTTCGCTCTCCTGAAAATTTTGTTTTTTAGACTTATGTCGTTATGTAGGAAAACCACAGAATTGTCAGTATAATGTGATTATTATCAGTTAAAATATTATTCCCCTCCAAGGAATTATACTTAACATAGAGAACGAGCTTAGTAGTTACTAATTGTTTTTATGTACTTCAATACAGTGGTGGTGAAGGGTATAAAAAGTTCGACCCGGCCGAACTTAATGCCGTTCTTACTTGTTTTATTTTCAAGCCGATACGTAAATAATTTTTCCAAATATGGCGCACAAAAACTAGAGCGCAGGGAATGTTACATTTTGTACATTTTGGGAAACAGATGACTTTCATGCAAGTTCTTACAAAATGTTGTTCGATAACTTTCTGCAATTTTTCTTGCTTGAGAGAGCAAAATTCACTGAGAACAGTTGCTGGAACTTGCTGAGTATTTATTGCTGGGAAAGCTATCGTACAGACCTATTGTCTGCAAATCTCATGAAAATCCCTGCAGTAGTTTCGTGAAATGTGCAGACAATGTTTAAAGATTCCCATGGTGAAAACATAAAGTATATTTTGACAAACCCTCCGAAATTAGACAAAATTTTTAGCCATCCTGTATATTCCCAGAAAATTTAAGGAAAATCCGTTCAGCAGTTTTATAGATGTAACATATTTAAAAAAATTGGTCGTTTCCGTAAAAATCTAAGTTGGGTTATATTGAACATTTCAACAAGAAAGATTATCTAAATCATTCTAGCCGTTCTCAACTCATGCAGTTACCGACGAACGACATTTGATTATTACTTATCAAGTAAATATGTTCTCGTCATATAAAAATGTTTTAATTTTTTTTAGCTTCACTGACTTTATGAACTTTTGGTAAACCAAAAACAGAAACAAAATTAAAAATATGCATGTGGCAATAATAACAATAAACATATCACATGCTGCGCTTTTATAGCTTTAATCACAGTATTGATCCGAAAAAATAATAGAGGAATATGTGCATGACTTTTAAGTTATTTGAAAGTACAAAAGGAAAACGCTCATTAAAAATTAACACAATATCGACGAAAAGGAGGCAGCTTGCTTCGGAAACTTGAGAAAAACGCACGTAAATACAAACACAAGTACGTAACATATATACATGCATATACATACGTACACATGGATATGTACATGCATATGTTGCACTTATCTTTGTTTTCTAGAAAGAGGTGGATAAAGAAAATAGAAAAGAACAACAACGGCAATATTTGCTGGAGGTAACCCAGTTTAAGTCGATAGAATTTTTTCTTCCTGCAATTTTCCTGCTGACTTTTTGACAGCTTTTGTTGCTGCTGATAACGACTCCATTGGGATGGGTATTGAGAAAATTTAGGTGGAGGACGCCTTTTTTGTTATTTAAACTACTTATATAGAATGCATCCGTGTATATATGGTTGTATATTTTTTATGTATGTATTGTTGTTCTTGATGCTTCATTGTTTATAGATGGCATCCGTTGTCTTATATCCTCTGGAGACTTTTTGTGTTTTCTTTTGTCGCGAACTTTGTTGCATACTGTCATCGTAGCAAGTGTTTTGAAGTCATGACATTCGAGTGGCATACATCGATCGAAATAAACTGTGGCGCACATCAACCAAGAACATAAAAATAATTTTTAAAGCAAATGCAGTGTATTTTAATTTAAGATTACAAAATTTATCACTGTTTCTTTGGGGACTAAACAAGTTTTCATATTGTGTTTTTTCAATTGAGAAATTTTAAACTAAAAGCTCTGAGAGTGCGTAAGAAAAGTTATATGAGGACAGAGGTATTTGCATATTTTTGTTTAATGCAAACTTTTGACAATCGGAAGGACGTTATAACGACTTAGACTGATGGAGAATTTTTTTAGGGTGATCAAGAATAATATATTTTTTATAGTGTCTCTGATGAATATTTCGGTGAGTTACAAACGAAATGACCTTCCTTCTTACGGTGGAGAGTATAAACATGGATAATGGAGGCAAAAGCTTCAAAGTACCGAAAATCTGGTGATATCAGCATGTAAACTACCCTATGTACGACAATATCTCAAATTGGTTATTCATTTCAAATTCCAGAATACTGTGTATTCGGATCCATAACTCAGCCAGAATTTACATATTATCGTTTACAGTTTTATTCATATCTTTCTGTCTGCAAAATATTATAAAAAACTAGTAAGAACGGCGTTAAGGGTGGCTATGTGAACCCCTACTCCCGACTAATTTCTGGTGGAAAGTTTTATACCACCAACTAAGACTAAACACAAAATTTCAGCCATTTCGCGGGGATAGTGAGGCCACAACTTTCAAAATACATTTTACATTACATTTCAGGGAATATTTTTCAAAAAGAAAATATTCAGAAAAAATTAACAGTTTTGGAGATACGGTACGAAATGTATAAAAATTGTGGAATTTTTGCATATATTTTGAAATTGGAAGCAATAAATGTAGTTTTTCGAGTTCATTGTTTCAAACATTTTAGTCTTGTCCTTATCTACAAATTTGCTTCATAGGTCAGAAGAAGATTCGCATTGGTTTCAGAGATATAGCCCCGAATTTCTTTAAAAACTCAATATTTAACCATGTTTAGATGGGGCCATAAAATCCGAGCTGGATCTGACACAACAAAACCCAACTAGGCTTTCTTGTTCTTTGCGTCTGTACTTTCAAAAAATCCTCAGTTCGAATTGTTTGCACAAGATCACCTTAAAAATGTTGCACAGTGTTATCATAGTCAGTTCACTTTCTCGATTCTCGAAATTTTGTGATGGAGGTACCCGAAGATGTTTTCCAATATACACCTTCTTGACACTTAATGTACGTTTGGAAGAAATTTTACGATGTGCAAAGTTCGGCCAAATTGGTTACATATTTAATTCGTACGTTTCGTGTACATCAGTCATTTCCAAAAAAGTTATAACCCCAACGTGTATAATTACATTAGTCAGAAGCCTTTCACGAATCAATATTCCTTTTATTATATACTCGATGAACTCTTCTAACAATATTGAAACCATGACTAAATAATGCAAAGATGCACAATTACTACAGTCTACATAGTTATGTGATGTTTTTATTTTACCGCTCCATCCTAATACGGAGAGTATAATAAAATTTGTCATGCGGTTTGCAACACATCGAAATATTCGTCGGAGACTCTATGAAGTATATATATTTTTGATAAAATTCGAAGCCGAAATAGCCATGTCTGTCTGTACATCCGCCCGTCTGTCTGTCTGTTGAAATCAAGGTTTTAGCCTCCATATAACACCGAAGTGGCTGAAACTTGGTATTTAGTTCTCATTGGGGGTATAAATCTTTCCATCTGAAATTTATGTAAACTACCCTATGTACGACAATATCTCAAATTGGTTATTCATTTCAAATTCCAGAATACTGTGTATTCGGATCCATAACTCAGCCAGAATTTACATATTATCGTTTACAGTTTTATTCATATCTTTCTGTCTGCAAAATATTATAAAAAACTAGTAAGAACGGCGTTAAGGGTGGCTATGTGAACCCCTACTCCCGACTAATTTCTGGTGGAAAGTTTTATACCACCAACTAAGACTAAACACAAAATTTCAGCCATTTCGCGGGGATAGTGAGGCCACAACTTTCAAAATACCGGAAATCTGGAGTCACCGTTCTTGGGGGTATATGAAGACGATGATTTATACAGATATATTTCAGGTGGAAAGTTGTAATCCCCCAACGAGTAGTAAATACCATCTCTCAGCCTTTCGATGTGATATTGATGTTAAAACCTTGAAAATACCTAAAATCAGGAGGTACTGTTCTATGAAGAAAGACTAAATACCAAATTTCAGACATTTCGGTGGGATATTGAGGCCACAAAGTTCAAAATACCCAAAATTGGGAAATACAGTTCTATGCTAAGTTGTCGACCTACAAATTGTAGGTCGAATGGTTTATTCCCCCAACGAAGAATCGACACCGAATTTCAGCCATGTAGGTGGGATATTTAGGCCACAGCCTTCAAAATACCGAAATGGGGGCTGTATGAATTTCAGAAATTTCGGTACGATATTGAGGAAATAACCTCAAAATATCGAAAATCGAGAGGTACCTTTCTATGCGGGCTATACGAAGACGTGTACCGATACCGACAAATGTCAGGTTGAAAGTTTTATTTCCCCAAAGAAGGTTAAATACCAAATTTCAGAAATGGGATATTGGGGATAAAACCTTGAAAAAAAAAAACCGAAAATCGGGAGGTACTTTTCTACGGGGCTATATGAAGATGTGGACCTATACCAACAAAGTTCTGTCAAGTGAACACTACATACCAAATTTCAGTCATTTCGGTGGAACATTGAGGTTAAAAACTTGAAAATACCGAAAATCGGGTCGGTGGGATATTAAGGCCACAAAACTTCAAAATACCGAAAATCGGGAAGTACCGTTCTATGATGGCTATATGAAGGCGTGGGCCTATGCCAACAAATTTCAAGTGGAAAATTTTATGCCCTAACCAAGACTAAATACCAAATTTGAGTCATTTCGGTGTTATAATAGGGCTGAAACCTTTAAAATACCGAAAGTCGAGAGGTACCGTTCTATAGGAGCTATATCAAAACGTAGACCGATACAGCCCATTTTCAATACCAATCATCCTAGGATTAATAGAAACTTCCATACAAAATTTTAAAGCACTATCTTAAAAATTGCTACCAGTTTCTTGATTAAAACAGAAAGACGGACGGACAGACGGACAAGGCTATTTTGACTCAGAATTTTATGTTGATCAAGACTATATACATCATAGGGTCTCCGACGTCTCGCTGTGTTATATACTGAATGACAAATTTAATTATACCCTCCATATTATGTTGTAGGGTATAAAAACATTTCATTTTATTCATGTACACTGCGTACCCCAGTCTTAAAATATTTTTTGATTGTATACACAACAAAAGAAAAGTAAACACAAAGAATTTCTACACAAAACAAAAACAAGTAAATCTTTACAGAAGTTAATGCATTACGTTAACATTGTCATTGCCAAAGTACACTCTACCAACAATGTCTGTATAAGGAATTAAGTAAAAAACAAAAATGACGTTTGTGTACTTTAGAATAACATTAAACTTTGCCTGCAAAGAGAAACTGTAATTCAATCAATATATGGGACAATAATATTTTTTCTTATTACTTAGTATATCTCAATAAACACTTTTCGTGGGGACATTTTCTAAGGAAACTGTTCAAAGAAAGAGAAATAAGTCCAGTTCATGGCTTAATCCCTCTCCCGGTTATAATCATAGAAATAGAAACCACAAAACTCCAAGTTGGGCTTTGCCTTTTCAAACCCAGTGTAGGTGGTATTTCCAAAACAATTCTGTAGTAATAAGAACTGACAGAACTATCAGAAAAAATATATTAGAATTTATCTCCGAAAAAGACGTACGTTTGGAAGAACGATTCTGAGTGCAAAAATTTGACAAAATTAATGATCGCTTTAAGAGATATAATTGGTGGCAGTAGGAGTTTTTGTATAGATTTAGGATAATTACACTGTGCAACACTGAAAATGCAAACAACTTCTAGTATGCATTTTTTGAAAGTACATATTTAGACAGCAAAAACCCTAGTAGGGTTTTGTCCTGTCAGATCCAGTTCGTATTTTATGGCCTCATCCAAACTGGGCTAAATCTACACTTTTTTGCATTTATCAGGCCTTTATCTCAGAAACGAATAGGAATTTGGCCTTGCTGTCTTTAGCAATATTGTAGCCCTAAACTAATACAACTTATTTTTTGAACCACATGGGAAAAACTCCATCTAGGGCATCAAAATCTATAAAATATAGAAAATTTTACATAATTGCTGAAATTCTGGTCAGTATCGGATAAACTATTGGGAGTTGAACCAACTAACCTTTTGCAAAAATCTTCCAAATAAAGTTCTCAACAATTCTTTAGAACATTCTGAAACTCTAAAATGCTTACTTCATGTCGTTTCAGCGGCATTTTGCATCATATCTTTTACAACACGTATTACAAACGCAGTTCACACCAACAGTTTATTCTCGCATTTCGGATTTCACTATATTATTGACATTTTTATTAATTCGTCGTTGAAAAATGTGCTGAAAACAACGGTATAGAGGCATTTTACAACAATGACATGTTTTGAAGAGTTGTGTATTACATTTCAGGGAATATTTTTCAAAAAGAAAATATTCAGAAAAAATTAACAGTTTTGGAGATACGGTACGAAATGTATAAAAATTGTGGAATTTTTGCATATATTTTGAAATTGGAAGCAATAAATGTAGTTTTTCGAGTTCATTGTTTCAAACATTTTAGTCTTGTCCTTATCTACAAATTTGCTTCATAGGTCAGAAGAAGATTCGCATTGGTTTCAGAGATATAGCCCCGAATTTCTTTAAAAACTCAATATTTAACCATGTTTAGATGGGGCCATAAAATCCGAGCTGGATCTGACACAACAAAACCCAACTAGGCTTTCTTGTTCTTTGCGTCTGTACTTTCAAAAAATCATCAGTTCGAATTGTTTGCACAAGATCACCTTAAAAATGTTGCACAGTGTTATCATAGTCAGTTCACTTTCTCGATTCTCGAAATTTTGTGATGGAGGTACCCGAAGATGTTTTCCAATATACACCTTCTTGACACTTAATGTACGTTTGGAAGAAATTTTACGATGTGCAAAGTTCGGCCAAATTGGTTACATATTTAATTCGTACGTTTCGTGTACATCAGTCATTTCCAAAAAAGTTATAACCCCAACGTGTATAATTACATTAGTCAGAAGCCTTTCACGAATCAATATTCCTTTTATTATATACTCGATGAACTCTTCTAACAATATTGAAACCATGACTAAATAATGCAAAGATGCACAATTACTACAGTCTACATAGTTATGTGATGTTTTTATTTTACCGCTCCATCCTAATACGGAGAGTATAATAAAATTTGTCATGCGGTTTGCAACACATCGAAATATTCGTCGGAGACTCTATGAAGTATATATATTTTTGATAAAATTCGAAGCCGAAATAGCCATGTCTGTCTGTACATCCGCCCGTCTGTCTGTCTGTTGAAATCAAGGTTTTAGCCTCCATATAACACCGAAGTGGCTGAAACTTGGTATTTAGTTCTCATTGGGGGTATAAATCTTTCCATCTGAAATTTATATGCCCACGTTTTCATAAAGCTCACATACAGCGGTATATCCCAGTTATTGGTATTTAATATTCCACCGAAATAGCTGAGATCTTGTAGTTAGTCTCCGTTGGGGGCATAAAAATTTCCACATGAAATTTATCTGTATAAATTTATATGGCCCCCATAGAACGGTACATTCCGATTTTCGGTATTTTTTTAGATTATGGCCTCAATGACTGAAATTTAGTATTTATTTATTTCTCAACCTGAACATTTTGGGTATAGGTCCAGATCTTCATATAGCCATCATTGAACGGTATCTCCAGATTTTAGGTATTTTCAAGGTTCTAGCCTCAATATTCCACCGAAATGGCCGTGATTTGGTATTTCCACATGAAATAAGTCTGGATAGGTCTCCATATAGCCCCCATATAACGGTACCTCCCGATTTAATATTTTTTGAAGGTTGTGGCTTCAATATCCCCGCGAAATGGGTAAAATTTTGCGTTTAGCATTCGTTGGTGGTACAAAACTTTCCAAAAAATTTTTGGGTATAGGTCTTAATATAGCCCCCATAGAACCGCACTCACGGAGGGTTCAAAAATTCCACACAGAACATGTTCAGTATAAAGTGATTATCATCAGTTAAAATATTATTCTATTTGTTTTTCTTTTTTTTGGAAATTAATAAGTGATTTTCTTGATTAGCAGGATAGATATTTTAAATACTTCAAATGTGTATAAGCAGAGATATTTGTTATATTTTTTTTTTCAAAAGACTCGCCTTTTTTATAACGCCGATATTTCATAGATTTGATATTGATTTAAGGCTCAGATGTTTTATTATCATTACCAGGTTCTTTCTGCCATGAAAAGTTTCCATAAATTGGAATTTGAAATCCTATCCTATGAACCTATGTCTAAAGTTTTGGTGGATACGTTCTTGGATGGTACATAAACGTAAAAATACCGGTATTATTATATGGGGGCTATAACAAAACATGGACTCATGTGAATAATTGTTACTGGAGAAGTTTCTTCATCATTGGAAACCCAACAAATCTACCGGAAAATTTAGAAATTGGGCTGCAACGTTATATAATGGCTATTCCAAACCGTATACTTATGTCCACAATTTTTGGTACATACGTTATTTGACCACTTGGAAGGCGAAATGCGAAATTATAGATAAGGTTTTGGTCCGAAAATGCAGCTAAAAAATATTACCAAAAAAATAAAAAAAATAATTTTTTAACATTTGTTTTGTTGTTCTATTAGAGCATTTTTGTGAAAATTCACCTTCGGTCCTATACAAATTATAATGGAAACAAATATCGCTCAGGGGACATGGGTTAACGTTAACCGATCGGCATAAAAAGTCATATTTAAGGTTTTTGGATCAAATGGAAAGTATAGCGTTAACAAAAAAAAAAAAAAAAAAAAAAAAACAAGAAAAAAGTATCAGTCGGCTTTGCCGACAGAGATATTACCTCAGCCTGTGTAAATTGAAACAATTTTTTCCCAAAATACGTATGTATTTAGGGGGTTTTAAAAATGTTGGGCGTTTGAACAGACAAAAATTTTGATTAGGATTAAAGATCAAAAGTTTTGCGGAGGAGATACTAAATGGAATGGATCGACATTGACCGTTATGGAAGTGGATCTCCAGCCGCAACATATGGTGCCACAGGGGGTTTTTACACTCTTCGGGCTGTTGGCTCAAGAAGTATGGACTTGCCTCTAAAAAAAACTTTTACCATCGTAAATGAGGCAGCGAATGCAAGTTGCTTCAACAAAAATCAAAGTGATTCGATATCAGGTCTTAAAGTGAACTTATCCGATATTTTTTGTGGGAGGTAACGGATAGAGTGGACAAATATAGTCCATATTTGAACCTGATCTATATCTGGTAGATATATTAGGATGTGTAAGGTATAGACCAATTCGACACTCCCTTCAAGAGTTACCGTACGAACAATTTTTCCGAACATTTTTGAACTTTTGTGGGGGAGGTACCTGAAGGAGTGGACCGATATTGCTTATCTTCAAACTTAAAATTTGCTTGGACAAAATATTACTAAGGCCGTATTTTGGACGGAATCGGCAGATCCGTTCGAGAGTTATCTTGCGCTCCAACCACCTCACACTGTGTCATAGGGGGTTTTTGCAACTTTCATGCTATTTTCTCAGGAAGTATGGACTTGCCCCTGATAAAACTTGTACCGTCGTATGAAGGGCAGTGAATACTAGTTGCTAAAATAAATCAAAGCGATTCGAGAGATGGCCCTAAACTGAACTTTTCCGAAATGTTGTGTGGGAGGTACCCGAAGGAGTGGACCTATTGAGACCATATTGAAACCTCATATTACTCTGGTAGAAAGTTTACACTATACAAAGTATGGACCAAATCGGTTACTCCCTTCAAGAGTTATCGTGAGCTCAAACTTTCCGAACATTTTCGAACTTTTATGGGGGAGGTACCGGAAGGAGTGGACCGATGTAGCTCATCTTCGAACTTAAACTAAGTTTGGGCAAAATATTACGAAAGCCAAAATTTGAACCGAATCCGTTTATCCGTTCGAGAGTTATCGTGCGCTCCACCAGCAGGACAGACAGACAGACGGACGGACATGGCTACATCGACTCCAAATGGTCTGAAACACATTTCGTCCAAACATACTTGGGGTCTAAAACCATTATTTCGATGAGGCACATTTTCATCGTATCAAAGTGTATATACCCTCCTTAGCCTAAAGGCTGAGGGTATAATAAAAAAATTAAATGTTTGGGCCGTCCTAATGGATATATGATCCGAGAGAAGCTCTTAAACTTCACTTTATCCGATTTTTTTGTGGGAGGTACCGGATGGAGTGGACAAATATAGTCCATATTCGAACCTGATCTATATCTGGTAGATATATAAGGATGCGTAAAGTATGGACCAAATCGGCCACTCCCTTCAAGAGTTATAGCTTGCACAACTTTTCCGAACATTTTTGGACTTTTGTGGCGGAGATACCTGAAGAAGTGGACCGATATGGCTTATATTCAAACTTAAACTAAGTTTGGACACAATATTACGAAGGTCAAATTTTGGACGGAATCGGCATACCTGTTCGAGAATTATCTTGCGCTCCAACCACTACACACGGAGTCATAGGGTTTGTTTGCAACTTTTAGGCTATTTTCTCAAGAAGTATGGACTTGCCTCTGATGAAACTTGTACCTTCGTATGGCAGACAGTGAATACAAGTTATTACAACAAAAACCAAGGCGATTCAAGAGCAGGTCCTAAACTGAACTTTTGTGAACTTTTGTGAAATTGTGTGGGAGGTACCCTCATCTAAGTCTGGTAGACATGTGCAAAGTAGGGAACAAATCGGTTACTCCCTTCAACAGTTATTGTGCGCACAAATTTTTCAAACATTTTCGAACATTTGTGCGAGAGGTACCGGAAGAAGTGGACCGATATAACCCATCTTCGAACTTGAACTAAGTTTGGACAAAATATTGCGAAAGCCAAAGTTTTGGACCGAATCGATTGATCCGTTCGAGAGTTATCGTGTGCTCCAACAAGCCAGACAGACAAACAGACGGACGAACACGACTAAATCAACTCCAAATTGTCTGAAACGGATTTCGTCCAAACATATTTGGGGTCTAAAACCATTATTTCGATAAGGCACATTTTGCCAGCATGAAAGTGTATATACCCTCGTTAGCATAAATGCTGAGGGTATAAAAATTATATCTAGCGAAGTCCTACACATCAACCACTATGTGACGTTCGTTTCGTTACCTGGTTAGGTTAAAATCATCAGGCATATCAGATGTTGTTGTTGACAATTTTCGTCATTTGGAGCCCCTATTTATACGTATGAACACCATTGCATACATGCATTTTATAATAATTAAATTTTCTTTTCGTCTTTAACACATCGAATTCATCGGAGCCCTATAAAGTATATATTCTTGATAAGAGTAAAATTCTAAGTCGATATAACCATGTCCGTCTGTCTGTCCATCTGTTGAAATCAATTTTTAGATAGAGCTTTGTATTTTTGTATAGAAGTTTATATTACTCTTGGATGTTCGGTATTGCAAATGGGCCATATCCCATAGAACAGTACCACCCGATTTTCGGTATTCTGAAAGTTTGAGCCTCACTATCACACCGATATGGCTGAAATTTGGTACATAGCTTTCGTTGGGGGCTACACAACTTTTCCTCAGAAATTTTTCTGTATAGGTCCACGCCTTCATATAGCCCCCATAGGACGGTACCTACCGATTTTCGGTATTTTGAAAGTTGACAATGAGGCTATCACACCAAAAAGGCCGAAATTTGGTAATTAATGTTCGTTTGGGGTATACAACTTTCCATATGAAATTTGTCGGTATAGGCCCACGTTTTGATATAGACCCATAGAACGGTAGCTCTCGACTTTCCTAATTCTGAAGGTCAATATCCCAACGAAAGACTGAAATTTGTTATTTAGTCTTCCATGGGGTTATAAAATACTCCAGAAGAGAATTATCAGTATAGGTCCGTGGGTTCCTATATCACCCATAGAAGTGTACCTCTTGATTTTAGGTTTTTTGAAGGTTTTCCCGAAATATCGGAAATTTAATATTTAACTTTCTTTGAGTCTAAAAAATGTCCGCTAGAAATTAACGAATTTGCTGAAATTTGATATTTAGTCTTCTTCATAAACAAAAGGAAACTAATTGTTCAATTTTCCTTCAATACAACTCGTGGTGGAGGTTATAACAAATTCGTCTTGGCCGAACTTAACGTCGTTCTTACTTGTTTTTTGTTTGGATTTCCTAAATTCCCTAATTTTTTTTTTCCATTTAAACCAAAAACCTCAAATATGAAATTTTTTCTAGCTGATGGCCACAGTAGCCAATGCTATATCTTGCTTTACTAACTATGTATTTACTACATTGTTAATGAATAAATAAATAAATGAAATTTTTTGGCGATCGGTTAACGATAACCTTTGCGCCTTGATCTGTAACTCTTAATCTTTCCTTCGATGCCATTTTGTATTGTTTTATTTCGTTTGTTGAATGTACGTGGTCAGATTACAGAGTTACATCCTATTATAACCATAGAAACTATATTCGAGGGCGGCATTGGTCTGCGACCCACCATAAGAGTGGGTAATCTTAAACCCATGGCCTACATTAGAAAGATGTTACCGACTGGTCATAATGATGAGTTTAGGTCAGATTTAAGTATGTGGTCTAATTGGTATTACAAAGTACACTAAGAAAACATACAGCAAACTACAATTCCACAACACGTAACAACTGTACTTTTATAATAATTAAGCTATTGCTATCTCCTGAAAAATCCGTTAAAGTATTTTTCAATATGAATTAATTTCCAGATATTTTGGCAATTTTTATTTGCACGGAAATTACACGTTGCATTCATTACAATAAACTAGTTACTAGTAGTTTTAGTTTTGTTTTGACTCAAAAAGTGCCATCGCACAGTTGTCCCAATTCAAATTTTTTTGGCCAAAATTATTTAATACAACATAATGTATACTTTTCGTTTATAAATAGATTAATATTTATTATAATAATATTAATATTTATTGCAAATCCGTTAAAACGCGTTTCTGCAATCATAAGGTACAATATAGTACTATTTATTAGGTTTTTAGATATGCAAAGGCATACAAAATGTTAGGGTACAAAATGTGATGTTTTAGTACAAACATGAGTTGTAAAACAAAATAAAATGCGGTAAACATAATTCAAAATTTACTCTTTTTATAAAAGTATGACTTAAAACAGGCTTAAGAAGGTTGTTTTATACTATTAAGTAAAGAAAATAAAAGAACTCTATTAAGTTTTAAATTAATTAATTATTGAATATATGTAGATATTTCGTTTTCCAGAACTATATTTTCATCGCCATATTCTTCTTCGAATTCTTCATCTGTGGTTTCATCACAATCAGTATCATTCGCGGGCCGTAATTCATCGTTTAGTTCACAAACTAACAATTCGATTACTTCAGATGGCAGGTTTAACCGCTTTCTTTCTTGTAAGCGGGCGTTTAGGCGTATAGATGATATAAGTGGATCAGATGTATCCAATGCTCTATTAAATACGTCTGTGAGATTATTGACACGACTACTGTTTCTAGCGTGTAATAATCTGTCATTTTTATATATTTTGTTTCTGCATTCAGCAGCATCCTCTCCAAAACATCCAACTAGCAACACAACATTCTGCATTATTTGCTTAGAATGAATCAAGACCTTGTGCACTGTTGGTGTCATCGCTACCCAAGGATAATGGCCCTGAATATATTTAGCTGTTTCGAAACAGTATTTTTCAAATTTTTCCAAATCAAGGGGAAATTGACATGTTAAACATACAAGAATTATATGAAGGCGGTAAACAAGCTCTTCTTTAATTCCGATAATTTGAGCAAACTTCTGGTAACTACCAAAAGCACGACGGGATGTGTTACCATCATTAGTGGAACCAAAACCACCAACTTTGGGAACGTCAACGCGAATTCCAAACTCTGTCCAGAAGTCGTTTTGAATTTTTTGCTTCCTTTTAGAAACATTTTCTTTGTCTTCTTGCCCTCTAATCTGCCATTTTTGTACTTCACATTTGTACCCCAAATGTAATAAAAATTCGAAAAAACGAATACGACAGTGAAGTGGGCTCATTCCATGTTTAAGGTTGTTTTCTTTCGCAACAAATTTTTCTAAACTGTAGTCCTTGATTTTTATAAAATCACTTGATGTGGCACCACATATAGGACATGCAAGATTTGAGTTAGTTCCAGTTAAGACATTTAAAACCTTTCCATCGATTAGAGTAAGAATCAATCTAAATTTTATTTCGATTGTCATTGATCCTTCGATTTGAAAAGTCACGTTTGTCAATTTTTCAATTTCCTCATTCAAAAAAGAATTTTCCTTTAAAATAACTTCTTTTGTTTCTTTAACAAATTCCAATTTTATGGGTCTACAAAATCGAGTAGATTGTGGGGTGATATAGCACCATAATGGTTGGTACAAACAGTTTATACTTTCCATGAAGTCAAAATGCAAAGTTAGAGCCGAATCGGTTAAATAATATCGCTAAAATCTTTAAAATATCTTAAATCGAACGGTACGGCTATGTCACAGTGTGGGCCAATTTTCAAAAAATGTTGCAGAAATGTTTTTTATACTATTAAAACCTTAAATATCAATTTTAAGAAAAATCGGATGA
This sequence comes from Musca autumnalis, assembly GCF_047663935.1. Classification (NCBI taxonomy): domain Eukaryota; kingdom Metazoa; phylum Arthropoda; class Insecta; order Diptera; family Muscidae; genus Musca; species Musca autumnalis. The sequence goes on along the minus strand of NW_027411866.1, from coordinate 120,069,974 downwards.
AACTTTGTCTTTATCCCACATTTTCAGTTCAATACTATATACAATAAAAACATCAATTTATAAAAAATTTCACTCAACTTAAAGTAGAAAAATACATTTTTTCTAAAAAAGGCAAAATAAGGCAAAATATTTCATCTGAATATGATAGTACATACCCCTGCCAGCTTCCAAAAATTTTTTGGAGGAGACGATATTTTTACATTTTTTCTAAAGTTTAAGAAGATTTCAAAAATATTTGTAAAAAATAATTTTCAATATACACACAAACTTTTATCTCCCTACCCAGATATTACAACTTTCTTCGTTCTTTCTTTATATATTATGAAAGCACTTATTATCAGCTTCCAGATTCATAATAACTTTGGTCTGAATTTCGTATACCCATTCGACCACACAGCACACCAAAATTTATATATTTTACAGCACACAGTCTGTTCTATTTTTTATACAAAAAATTTTCAACTTTAGCATTACACCAACGAGCGGCTATTAATGGTATTTAGAAAAACCAATTATTTTCGCAAAAAAATTATAAAAATATGAAACTTCAAAAAAATAATTTTGGCCAAAAATTTTGTGATTGCGACAACTGTGCATCGGAATGAAACAAAAAGAAATAAACTTTTGAAAAGTTTGTCTCATAGCAGTCAGAACTGCCAGACGTTGTTTTGTTTATTTTTGCCCTTGGCTGGAACCACTGTGCTATGGATGGTAGGATATAAAAAAGTATTGATTAACAATTATTGCCACATTTGTAACCAACTAATTGCAGAGGTGAGATTTTAAGATTTTATTGTCAGCCTTCTCTTTGAAAATACCTCTAATAAAAGCGCATATATTCACGTAACAAAATGTTGACCTATGTCCATAACAATTTCATCTGCAAATTTAGCTAAAACGTCAAAACGCCTAAAACGCCTGAAACAAGGCGGAACGGTTAAATGGGAGCTATACCAAAAGTTGGATCGACATAGCCCATCTTCGAACTTGGTATATCCCTATCTTGAAGGTGCTAGAGTGAGAATATCGACTCAGAACAAGAATATATATAAGTATATAAAACTTTGACTTTTTCGACAATCTTACTAAAAAAGTAAAAACAAAAACACAAAATTCAAAACCCTATGCCGGGAGCACTAGAAGAATAAAAAACGTCTACCAGGAAAATCATCAAATAAACAATCAAAAAATATAGCAAACTATTATTTGTACTATATAAAAACTAATATCTACACATTTTTTTTCTTAGCTGACATAGTTTAACATCTGAAATTTGTTGTTTATAGTTTTACAACATTTCTTTATTAGTGTCCGTTTATTATGTCAACCAAACTGGAAAAAAGACGATAGTTAGTTAATTTTTTTACAACGCAACAAAATATTGCATGTCTTTGTGATATAAATTCACCAATATATGTCATTGCATGTTTCAACGATATTCTTTAAAGTATTTTACAATACTTTTCAGTGGTTCTTTACAGCATACATGTATACGTACCTACTTTCGTTACATAAATATACTTTTAAATACATATACACATAATATATTAATATTATCCTGTTGATGTTGTACTACATGCAATTGTTAAAATTTATGCTTGTTTACTTAATTTACGCTATTGAGAAAAATAACAACAGACGCTGTTGTTTGTTTTTATTTATAATCGTCACTTGCTCAGTTCGTTTATGAGTGCGTTTGTAAACTACATAATTATGCAAATATTTTGTAAATTTTTGTTCGAGTTTGTTTGTATTATAAAATTTGTATTGGAAGTATGCACGTTTTCCGCAATATAAACCACCAGGAATAAAACGATTTAATGTTCTTGAGGGGATCTTCACAGCAACTTTAACTTCATTCAACTGGCAACTTCTCTTCTGTTACCGACAGTTATATTACAAAACTTAACTCAATCTAGAACATTCTATCGATAACAGAATATCTAATTACTACATATCGATACTAACTTGTTTTACATAAACGATCTAAAACTATACATATAGTTTCATATGAGTTTAGCAGATGGCACTAATACGAGTATACATATGCAGGGACGTAGCCAGGATTTCATTTCGGGGGGGGCCCACCTGACCAAAATTTTGAAAGTTCATGTTAGCCAAAAATTTCTTATTTAGCAATGATGTAAACCTTATTTTATACTTATATTACTTCTTATAGACTTCTTGGCCAATTTCCCCTTGTTTTCAGAACTTTTTTGACAATATATCAGAGTTAATCAGCCTTATTAAGGTTGGCGTAGTCGTATCCAAAATTGCAAGTTGACGTGTCGAAACGACTGATTGGTATTATGAATATATTCGTCCTTAAAAACTAAAATATCACATTTTAAAGAATTGTTTTGGTAAAAAAAAACTAATAGAATTGTTAGTATATCATGTTTAAGCTTATAATCCAGAAGAAAAACCAACCCTACAGTTTTTACAATCAAAATAATTGTTCGGCGTAGACGTTTTTGTAGTCATTGGCGTAGTCGTTGTCGTAGGGTTATTTTATGGTATCACGAAAAATTTACGACAACGACAATTTTTTCTCATACAAAATTAAAAAATTAATATTTTTTTAATTGTTAAATAATTCGTTCGAAATCATCTTTTGAACAAGAACAAAGAAATTTGCATTGCTTGAATCTTTATATGAGGACTCTAACAGATTTTCAATAGGAAGTTTGTCATCTGATAAAAACACGAAAGTTGTCATACGAAAATCAATAAAAGAAGTAAAATTTTTATTTATTTTCCAATATATTTCATTAATCATTGCCAAAAAAATTCTTTTGAAATTAATTTGTTTTTATTTTTATATGCAGTTGTTAACAAAATCGGTCACGACTCTTTCCTCGCATTTAAACGCCATACGTGATACCGATTTGTCGTATCAAAAAAATGAATATTATTTATAGCCCAAGAAATCCGTCCAGAGAATGATGAATGTGTTTCTTTCGATATTTTATGGATCTATGATGCTGTAAAATAAAAAAAGTTCGTAGTATATAATTTTTCATCATATAAAAAATGCAAACTACGACTACGCCTACGACATTTGAATGCATACGACTACGCCAACCGCAATAAGGGGGAATATATGTACAAACAATAGATATATTAATAATCGCATATACTTTTGGGTGTATCATTTATCAAACAAATCACAACTACAGTGAATGTTATGTAATTCAGTGATATCTTTTTGGTAAGACCAAGAGAAAGAGTATACAATCGGAAAACCTTAGAAATATCTTAACCTTTCCTTTGTTTCCTACTTCACAAAAGTTCAAAATCATGTCTTCAATTTTCCACTCTAATTTGATTGAGTAATTTATGGAAGGAAAATTGGATTAGTAGAGAATTGATTTATGCAGAGGGAACGTTCGGATGTCATGGCGTTATCCACTAGTATTTGTTTATATTTGCAGGTAGATTTAGGAGTTATATAAATAAAGGGAAAATGCTGAAACACGTGTCTTTTTTGTCTTTTATCACGCTGCGGTGTCACAATATGGTCAGTTTTTCAATTTCGGAAATTCAGGTGTCCAATCGTTGTCACTGTTACTGTCATTGAAGTTAATCCCAAAAGATATTTTGGTGTCCAATCGTAGATCCTATCACAAAAAATTTCTGAAGGCTGACAGTGGTTTTCTTGATAGAGAACTAATGCTGAGCAATAGTGAGTCTATCCATGATGAAATTCTAGCACCCAATCGTTCATCTGTCAAAAGACTATTTTGGCGTCAAATCGTCGGACTTCTCTTATAGAAATTCTTATTTCTATCGTGGATTTTCTGATAAATTGATCAGGAACCAATAAAACTCTTGTTTTGCCAGTCTTGAATACTTTTAAAATGAAATTCTGTCGCCCAGAATTATAGCAAAAATCCATGAACACAAATTTTCCCAATATACATTTATTCGAAATAATGGTTTTAGGGCCAAAGTGTGTTTGGAAGAAATCTGTTTCAGAAAATTTTTCAAGTTTTTTCAGGGACATGCCCATACTTCCAGAGAAAATGGCCCTAAAGCTGTAAGTGACACTTACGGCCATCATGTGTAGTGGCTGGTGCGCACGAAAACTTTTGAACCAGATACATTGTTTATAGTAATATTTCTGCGATTTTTTCATGAACGGAGCAACAGATTTGTTCCGAACTTTGGTTTTAGTAATATTTCCTACAAACTTAGTTTTAGCTCGTCACTTCCCTTCAAAAGAGTTGTTTAATGCAGTTTTAGGTTGATATTCTTTGTGTTTAGAGCTGTATTATGTTTTTCACGGGCAAGTCTATATTTTTTTTTATAAAAAACCCAAAAATATAGTGTGTCACTCTGAAATGACTGGTGGGCGAAATATCTTTTAAAAGGGAATGACTCCCAAAATAAGATATACTTCCCAAAATAATTATGTCGGACCGGTCCATTTCTTCAGTTACCTCTTCTGTAACATTAGTGACCAATGATATAATCCATATTTTGTTGGCGAGTTCATACGTCCAAAAATGGCTACTCAATTCTGAAAATCTCCTAATAAATAGTTTTGGGTTTGGGATTTTAATTGTGTAGCCGCTATTCGATCTGATTAAAGATTCAGTTCACACGGTCTCAGGGTATATTCCTATCCGCAAAGCCGGCTGATACTTGTAGAGGTTTTGACGAATCTGAATCTATTTCCGATCAGTTTTTTATTTCGTTTGTCGTTATAAAGTCCTTTGCCGAAGAAGGAAAAACGAACAATTCTAGAAATGTGCATCCATCGACAGAAAAATCCCTGTAATCGACAGAAAAATCCCTGAAGATAAAATTCAATGAAATTTCGAAATATTTTAAATAAAATTCAATAAATAAAATATAAACATTGCCTTCAATCTCGATAAACTTGATTTTATTAACACTCGAAAAATCGAACAAAACATCAAAATACGACAGAAAATCCTTTTTTGTACAATAGAAATTTACTAATTTGTAAGAAGAGACGAGTTCCAACTAATCCTAATCTTAAAAAAATGGTTGATATAGTTTTTTTGTTGCAAATTTCAAACATAATAAAGAATTTGTAATTGTTATGATGCTCAAAATAGTTCATTACAAAAACGTGTTAGAGACTTATTGCTCTGATCAAAAGTTTCTAAAACAAAAGATCGCAAGAATGTTTTTTCTAGATTTTGTTTATAAGCCAAAGTATTGGACGTAATATGTTACCAACGTTCAATAAATACAAACAAAAGTCTTGTTCTGAACTCAGTAACACTTACGGTCAGTCTAAAATTACGATTAAACGCTAAAACAATACATTAAAACTTAACAACAACTATGCAGAAAATTGCTCTAAAAAGTATTCATTATGTTTATACTTTCAAATTGTTGAACAATAAGTATACCAATGTAGTTTAATAATTCTCTATAATGCTTCCTCCAAATACCTTACATATTTCTTGAAAAATTTAAAACAGTTTAAAAATTTACTAAAAAATAAAAAAATGTGTAACATAAGCTAATATCCTATGGGAACGAAAATCATTTCGGGGGGGGCCCGGGCCCCCCGGGCCCACCCCCTGGCTACGTCGGTGTACATATGTGTTGCTCATTGTGCAGGGTTGTATTTCATGCACAATCTCCAACAAATTGTTCGGGCACAGTGTAGTAGTAGGTTCTTCATTAAATTGGGTTTTGCGACAGCAATTTTCCTACCTGAAAAAATCAGATTTTTCTATGGCGTAATAAATGTCCATGTTTGTATTTTTATACCCTCCACCATAATATGGAGGGTATAATTAAATTTGTCATTCCGTTTGTAACACATCGGAGACCCTATAAAGTATATACATTCTTGATCAGGGTAAAATTCTAAATCGATATTACCATGTCCGCCCGTCTGTCCGTTTGTTCGTCCGTCTGTTGAAATCAAGATACAGCTCGCACTTTTTAAGATAGAGCTTTGTAGTTTGGTATACAGGTCCTTAATATAGCCCCCATAGAACAGTACCTCCCAATTGACGGTATTTTGAAGGTTGTGGCCCCAATATTCCTCCGAAATGGCTGAAATTTGGTATTTAGTCTTTGTTAGTCGTATAAAATGTTTCCCCATAAATTTGTCGGTACAGGTCCACAACTTAATATAGCCCCCATAAAACGGTACCTCCCGATTTTCTGTATTTTGAAGGTTATGGCCTCAATATTCTACTGAAATGGCTGAAATGTGGTATTTGGTTTTCATTTGGGGTATAAAACTGTCCTCCCGATTTTCTGTATTTTGAAGGTTATAGCCTCAATACTCTACTGAAATGGCTGAAATGTGGTATTTGGTTTTCATTTGGGGTATAAAACTGTCCATATGAAATTTGTCGGAATATGTCCACGCCTTCACGTAGCCCCCATAGAACGGTACCTCCCGATTTTCGTAATTCTGAAGGTCAATATCCTACCGAAATGACTGAAATTTGTTATTTAGTCTTACATTGTGTTATAAAATATTATAGAAAAGAATTATTAGTATAGGTCCACGTCTTACTATATTCCCATAGAAGCATACCTCTTGATTTTTGGTATTTTTAGGTTTTAGCCACCTTATCTTACAGAAATATAGGTATTTGTCTTCTTCATAAAAAAAGGAAACTAGCTGTTCCATTTTACTTCAATACAACTTGTGGTGGATGGTATAACAAGTTCGGCCCGGCCGAATTTAACGCTGTTCTTTCTTGTTTAAATTGTGCACGGTGCACCAGAACAAACTTTAATTGAAAGAAATTTAGACCTGGGAAGTTCTTGTGGATTCAGAAACTACAATGTTCATAGATGGGAAAAATCAAAAACAAAAACATCGCCGGTCAAATGTTTTAGGTAAATCGGCAAAGGTCGCATTTTTAGGGTTTTTAGATTTTCAGGAGTTTGTAAGGTCTATTGAAGTGGGATTAAAGAAAATGTTGTAGCTACGAAAATTCTCTACCAGATCGACCATTATTATTTTTTCGTAGGTTTTACCATTTTTGAGACAATTGGGACAATGCACTGACTGTATCGCCTCCTTATAAAACAATGTCATGCACGGTGTGCCTTAAGTATGCTCAAATGAAAAGTTCTTACACCTGAAAAGATGATAAAAATAAAAAAACAAGTGGGCAAAGTCTATAGTCGGGACGGGCCGACTATGTGATACCCTTCACCACTACCCCTGTACATAAGACTTTCACACGTAAACATTTCTTTTAGGGAGATACTAAAGTTTTCACCGAACTGAAGCAAAATAATTAATATTTGACTACTGTCAACATCTACTTAGTGCTAATTGCTGGTCTTCTTGATTAGCATTTTACATGTCTTTAATACACCAAGTAAAAAACTTCAAAATATGTATTAAAATTGTGATAGGTTTGCGCCTTTTGCAATAACTCTGATATTTTACCATAAATGCTACATTTTGTATTAATTTAAAGCTCAGATGGTTTAGTTTCATTAACAAGCTCTCTCCTTTGAATATGTCCAACAGAAGCAGAAATATCTGACATGAACATAAAATTCCATAAATTGGATATCCCAACTACTTTTTCAATATCATTCAAGCATTTCAAGAATTTTGGTAACGCAATTAGAAACTCATCAGTAAAATTGAAATAGTACGAATACGATTACTAAAAGCGGACATATTCGCATAAGAATAAACTAAGTTTTTTTTGCCCATTTTACCATAAATGCTACATTTTGTATTAATTTAAAGCTCAGATGGTTTAGTTTCATTAACAAGCTCTATCCTTGGAATATGTCCAACAGAAGCAGAAATATCTGACATGGAAATAAAATTCCATAAATTGGGATATCCCAACGACTTTTTCAACATCATTGAAGCATTTCAATAATTTTGGTAACGCAATTAGAAACTCATCAGTAAAATTTAAATAGTACGAATACAATTACTAAAAGCGGACATATTCGCATAAGAATAAACTAAGTTTTTTTGCCCATTCCGACTCTTGAATATTATCCGACCATTACCAAACTTAATATACTTCTCTCTCTCTTCTCCTCTCTGCGAGCCCTATTAATCACCATCAAATTTGTGACCTGTGATTACATGAAATGGAGAAATGGGACGCATTACCGACTTTGCGTTATTTCCGTTGTTTGACCACCTATGCCAACCTACTTTGCAACAATGTAAAAGAAATCTTTTCTTCTTCCATTGACGGACTTTCCCATTGGAATACGCCTACTATAAAGGGAGATATGCGTATATTAATACAACGTTGAATGTTCTCCACATACGTTTTTTGCCCATTCCTGCCCCTGAATATTATCCGACCATCACCAAAATCAATAGGCTTCCTCCTCTATGGCACACCCATTAGCCCTCAATATTTCGTGACGATCCAACCAAAAGTGCGACCTGTACCGTGAAAAAAAAAAATAAAACGGAAAATGGGATGTATTACCGACTACTGCGATATCTCCGTTATTTGGTCGCCTACATCAACCTACTTTGCATCATTGTCAAGATGGGATTTTCTATGTTCGTAGTCAAAATGCTGATATTTTCTTGTTCTTTTCCTTTTGGTATACCCCTTATAGAAGCTGAGATATTCGCTTTGGAAAAAACTTTAAATTTTCTCCAAATAAGTGCTTTTGCCCATTTCGACTCCTAAATATTATCCCCTTCGGGACCTCCATCAACACCCAAAATTTGGGGACGACCCGATCAAAATTGCGACTTGTAGCGTGATTACAACGTTTAGATGGACGGACGGACTCACGTAGCCAGATCGACTCAGCTCGTCGAGACATTAATTTTTGGTATATAAGTATGGATCTACGACCATTATATATAGTGGTGTAGGGTATAAAAACAAAAAGAAAATCGCCGAATCGACCAAGGGATTTTAAAATGAATCTGTCATAGGTCACATTTTAGGGTTTTTTAGGTTTTCATGATTTTGCTTGGAAACCGCAGGTTGAAATGGGACTAACGAAAATGCAGTAGGGGATTTTCGCTACTACAAAGTGTTTTTAGTCCCCCCTAAAAATGTGACCTTTGACCACGATTTTTTGAAAAAAAAAAATCCATAGATTTTTTTCTCATGAATGAACATTGTAGTTTCAGAGTCCACAAAAACTTCCGAGGTGTAAGTTACTTTCATGTTGCTCCTCCCATTATGTTCTTAAATTGTCTTCAGTCAGGCGCACAGTGGTTCAGTATCGCTTTTTTCTGGTCAAAACTCTGTAAACTCTCTTTTGAACGGATAGAGATATTTTCAGATATATTTTTTTTTGTTCTGTTTTCCGAATTAAAAATTTGAGTTTTTTTCATATTTTTCATCAAAATATAAGTGTTTTTGAGTGTTTCATATGTTTTAACTATTTAAAAAAGTTCAAACAGTGTTGGGTTTTTCGCTAAAAAGGCATCATTTCAAAAAGCTGAAAAGCCAATTTATAATTCCCTTCGCCGGGATGAAATCGTATTATTGGTAGCGATCAGTAAATTTTTGCAACACTGTCAGTTAGTTTTGAAAAGCATTACTCTCTGTAATAGAGGGTAATACATGAAGTTAAGCCATTGGGGGAATACTCCACCTTAAGCAATCAAATGAGATTGAATCTTCAACAATAAACAAAACAAACAAAAATGGATAATTTTTTCAAAAATGGTTTTCAAAAAAATTAGTTTTTCCCAAAATTGAAAAAAATACTCCTTGAGTTTTCATAAACTCTTATAAAAACTCATATGGCGAATAACAAAATTCCTTTACAATTCCATTTGAAAAAAATTAAAAATTTTTTTTACGAGCACATCTACGATTTTTGGTACAGAGGTAAAGGAAAAAAATCCGGTTTCAAATCTGCTCGCGTTCACGAAATTGGCCAATGCGCGCAAAAGTTATAGCGGTTTTTATTCTCATATAAAGAAAAAATATTTAAAAATATCTTTTTTGTTGTTATGAGAAAATGTATGCATAAAACGTTAACAGCAGTCCATATCTATTCGTAGATGTTTAAATAGTTATTAAATTTATTATTATTTTCGCGGAAAGTCAACAAATAATAAAAAAAATTTGAAGTAAATCCAAATTATCCTGTCCCAGAATCCGTACAAACCCTCAAAAAATAAATTAAAGAATATATGCGGAATCTAGACAATGCGTAGAAAAATATGATACCAAATTTATAGAGATTGGGTACATAAATTGCATATTATAGCAACAACAAAAGAGAAAAACTTATTGTTGGAAAATATTGTTGCAAATATTTTTTTGGTTTGATTCTAAAAATTAGAAAAAAATATTTGGGAGTTCTCCAACTATTTTGCTAAAATCCCATAGAATAATGAATGTATACAGTTAAAACTTCATCAAAACATATGGTTTACCATCGCGAGAGTTTAACTGATTACTGTGATAACTTATAAGGGTAGGAAATTAAGAGTAATATTGAAATTACAATCATTCAATTAATATTATAATTAAAAAGCCTGTTATTCGCGAATTAGTTAAAGTCGGTTGATGCGCATCCGTTTTTGGATACAGCGAATCAATCTCTGTCAAAATTTATGCATATTTCGATGTTTCACTCAGGGGCCATTGTGTGCCACCAGTTGCATCATACACTGCAAAAAACTTTAAAGTTGGTAAAAGTCGCGCAATGTGCATACGATTTTGATGCGCATCCGGTTTCGTCAGCGCCTATCAAAAATACGTCCAAATATACCAATTTTAATTAGATTCTTCAAGAACCGCGGATGTGCCTCCACATTCTATTTTTGGTGAAAAACCCATATTACACGCGAATCTCTGTAATTTATGACACGCGTTTTCGCAAATATTATAGTCGCGTATAAAGGATTCCATTTACGTAAAAAAATTTCAAGAAAATCGCGGTTTAGTACGCGGATTTGTCGAAATAATTTTTTGCTGCTTTTCCTATTTTCAGGGTATCTATATCCGCGGTTTTAGTGGATGGATTCGATCGCGGAAGGTCTCATTAGATCCGTCGCGTAAAAAAACTAAATTCACGCGGGTAACAAAGGAAATTGAATGGCACTTGTAAATTTTAAACGCAAAAAATAGGTTTTTTAAAAAAAATCACGCATCAAATATTGGCCTTTAGACTCCAATTACTAGGATGCTGTAAGGAGCACACTCATGAGATATGCATTAAACGACGTAGAATCACGAGTTTTATAATCCTAATGTGAGTTTTGAATATTATCTTGTTGCGCGTCCCAATTATTAAAACAATTCAAAAAACCCCGAAATTCCGGCTTCAAAATGTCAGCATCAATTTTAGGTGGATGCAGTGGATATATCGAAAAATGATACACTAGTATCATATTGCCCATGAAGTATTCTTTGAGTCTTTCTTTGGGCATATGTCTATAAAATGTAAGGTTAAGCCTAAAATCGGAAGGGAGCATAAAAAAACTTGTTGGCTTCAACCCATTTTTACCTATTTTTCTACATTGATGCCAACACAGCTTCCACGTAAATTAATTTTAATGGTCGACCTTATGGGATTCCTCCTAAAACACTTCAGTTTAAAGAATGTATATCATACTATATAGAATATGTTAACAGTTCGCGAATTCTGAAAGGGTGAAACTCGGATTCATCGATTGTAAAAAATTTTTGTTTTTCGCCATATATGAAAAAATTTCCATTTGTGTGAAAGAGCTATAATTTATATGAGGAACTGCATATAAAAAAGCACACATTTTTACCCATGTAATTTCAAAAAATTTACAAAAGTGTTAAACTGACGGAACAGAACGGTTAAAAAGTATATATGGGCTGACAGAGGAAATTTTCGGGCATTATTCTGTAAAAATGGAATTTTGTTCCAAGCTGTTCCTTAAAAGTTCTAGTCCACTAAATTTGGAATTTCACTAAAATTTAGTTCCTGAGGAAAGATAAAAAAGCTCAGTTCGTGTAAACGCTACGGAAATTTATTGGAACTACTCTAAAAGGCAACAATTCTACCTACCTAACCAAAAAACAACGAACACAATATCTGTTATAGTTTCTGAGAACTAGCTGTTTCTTTCTCCAGAAATTTGCAAAAATTACGCATTTTCCAAAATTGGGAAACACTTTTCGCCTTTAGAAGCACGTCACACCCACAGCATCCAATATTTTGATCTAATTTGTTGCCTTCCGTAGTTTCAATATGTTTACTATCGGATCCTATGTAGAAATTAACAATCGGTGACAAAAAAGGGGGTTTTGGCCAGGAAAATCGATTTCTAAACCACTGTGAGGCGGTAACTTTTTATGGGTGCAATATCAAAGTGTGGATCTATGTTGACAATTTTTGGGGAAGAAGTGGGAAGTGGGAACCTCAAATGTCATATTACTGATGGTTTGGTCAACAGAAACAAATTCCTCAAACCCCTTAACATTTGGATGTAAATAAATACTAAAACTTGGTCCTACATTTGGTGACATTTTTGGCGGAAATAACATATAGCAAAAATCCGCTAATTACCGAATGTCGGAAATCTCAAATAACAGTAGTTCTGTACAAAATTTAGCGAAAATCCTGTAAATTTCGGAAATTGGAAAGTACCGTTGTATGGGAGCTTACCAAAACATGGACCTATGTTGACAGTTTTTAATGGAGAAATTTCATAACCATTAGCAACCTCAAATCAACAGGTATTTCAATAAAAAAACTAGCCAAAATCCTCAAAATACCGAAAATAAGTAGGTAACTTCCCAGTAAAATCTTCGATGCAAAATCATGAGTTGAATCATGGGTGCAAGTGATCTGGCATGTCATCTTTTTGTCATTTCCACTCATGAATTTTATATGAGCGTGACCCCCAAAAGATGACGTTCTTTTTTGGATCCTAAACATGTCATTTTAACCAATGCATTGACATGTCATTTTCACCAATGCTTTGGCATGTCATTTTAACCAATGCATTGAACGTCATTTTCTCCCATTCATTGATATGTCATTTTAACCAATGCTTTGACATGTCATTTTCACCAACCCCACCAACCAGATTCTTGTTCCTTTCGTTTCGGACTTTTTTCAAATTCCAAGAAGAGAGATTTGATTGATTTCGTTCTATGCATGTCAGATTTAGAACAGACAAGAAGGGAACTTTTAAAATAGCAAATGTGTGCTGTCCGATTCTATGTTTAACTCGATGATTGGGGCTTCATTTTTATTGCAGACATTTGGAGCTTGATACAATACCAACTGTTTAGAAGTTTTAGTTGTCTGATATGCAGGAAATGTAAGACAACATCACGACGACTGTTCTATCAACTTTGGTCTCTTCCAGAACCTGCAAGAATCTGCTAATTTTTACAACGATAACCATTTTTCCTTTATGTCAACGGAAAAAATAGTATAAATTAGTATATTTTTGCAGTACTGGAACATACCAAAATGAAAATAAACAGGTGTGTAAATAAAAACACAAACATCATCTCTATTGGAACGATGGAATGGGTACAAATGCTGATGAAAAAATCGGATCTTTCACGACTTCCTTTGAACCAATGCAAAAGATGACATGAAATCACGTCATCGCAAAGAACCCCTTCCTTCAAATTTTACTGGGTTTATATGGGAGCTATTGCAGAATATAGACCTGTGTTGATATTTTCGGTGGAGAAGTTTCGTAACTACCGAGAACCACAAATGTCAAAATGCGGATGGTACAGTCAAGAATTTAGTTTAAATACCCCACAGTACCGAAAATCGGGAGATAACTTTAACGTTGTGACCATTGACATCCTCACATATCAAACAACAGGTAGTTCAGTTAAATCGGGAGTTCGGGGCTACGCCAAAACATGAACATATGTTAAAAATTTTTAGTGACGTTTTGTGACTAACAAGAACCTGAAATGTCAAATTACAGGCAGCTCCACCAAAAAAGTAGCAAAAATGCTCAAATTACCTAAAATCGGGAAGTACTGTTGTATGGGACCTATGCAAAAAATTAACATATATTTACAATTTTTTGTGGAGAAATTTCTTAACTGCGGGGAATCTGAAATATCAAATTTCAGGTAATTCGGCTAAAAAGTTTATGTAAAATTCCCAAAAGAACGAAAGTTGGGTAGCATCGTTTTGGTAAAAAAAGTTTTGTGGTAGTAGTTCAGTCAAAAATTTACCTAAAACCCTCAGTTTTTAGTGAAGTTTTGGGACCACTAATAACCTGAAATATCAAATTACAGTCAGCTCCGCCAAAAAGCAATAATCATTAACATACTTAAAATCGTGAGTTACCGTTATATGGGGCCCATCCAAAAGATGGACCTACGTTGACAAAGAACGCTAGAGTGATTACAACAGACGGATATGTCTAGATCGACTCAGAATCTTACGGGGGAAATTAAAAATATTTCTGGCCTAGGCAATGCTGCCAGACGCCATTTGACTTTTTTTGGAAAGTTTGACAGTTTCTAGCCTAAACGTACTCAATCCCAATGTTATAAACCGTGAGATAGAGGCATCCTTGGACATTTATTCCACCAACTAACATCTGATATTGCATGACCACTTGGCGAAAAAAATTGGATATTTCTTGTTGGATCCCGTGTTGATCGGTGCAAGAAATTTCGAGAAAATACGATCGCGGTGCTTCAAAAGACCTTTATAAGATAGATCCAGGTGACGAATCATGGAGCTATGCGCATGTGCCAGAAAAACATCAGCAGTAGATTCTGTAAGAGAATACAATAAAACTATATTTGATGGCAAATATTCGCTTTTTCATTGTTAGACCAGAATCTTTTTAGTTCCCCTCGTATCCTGATTAAGAATATATATTCAATGCAATTCGTTACAAATGGAAAAACAAACTTAATATACCCACCATTCTATGGTGCTGGGTATAAAAAGGTTAAAAGTAGGAAATGGCCAATGCTTAAGAAAAAATGCATAACCGAAGTCGACCAAGAACACAGCAGTCGGCTAACAATAACTTAAGATTTCAGACTAAATAACATGGGAATATTTGCTAGCAACAGCAACCAAACGCATAAAGTGGCGATGTTTCGTGGAGTAATCGGTTCATGCAAAATAATTTTAAAAAATCACACTCTCACATCCATGATAAAGTCGAATGTTAAACCCAGTGATAATATCTTTGAATTATTTATAATCTTGTAACTTAATTGCATTCCATTAAATTAATATTATTGTTGTTATTCGGCTTATCCATTTTGTCATCATTACCAAAATTGCTATATGATGATGAGGATGGCGATGCTGTTGGCCACTTGGTCAATTGCAATTAATGTTGGCAACAAATATTTTGTTCTTGTCGTTGTTGTTTGCTTTCAGTGAGTAATTATGGCTTGTAATTATAAGAAGATCAACATTGTGTATTGTGTTGTGATAGTCAGGGCGTAAATCCTTTTGTCACAATGTGAATGCCTATTTGCAGTGTCAATATGTGTGTCATTAATCAAAAACATGGGTGGTGGATGATGTGTGGCAGTAAGAGCGCCATCATGGTTGTTAATGTCATGAATTCTGCTGCCGTTATTATTATGAGGCATCGTTTATAATTACAGTTGTGTCATACTGAACATAATGGAAGTAATTGGTTGTTGCCATCGTTGCCGTTCAATAATGAAAATCAATTAAATTGATTTGCTGCTTTTATCTTAACAGTACAACATTATTTATATTTCCAAGTTATTATTTGCAGGACAGCAACACAAGTGGCTTCGTCATATACATAGATACAGTGCAGGAAATAATAATAGGACTGTCTGTAGTTCATGTTTTAAATAAACATTTCCTTATGGCCTGTTTCACTAAGACAATTCGAATTCAAATTCGTTCGAGTTAAAACAAAATTGAATCAAATATTTTTTCAAAACAAAAGTACTTGAATTGGTTAAACGTTTTCGAGAATTAGTTTTATAACAAACCGCTAAACAAACGCTATAGTCTGGACTGGTCCGATCATGTGATAACCTACACCGCTAATCTGTTTTCACAGTTTTCACGGATTAAATTTAAAAACGAACTGTATTAATTTAAAGATGAAAATTTTCCTAGAACAATGATTAAAACAAGTAAAGTTATAGGTAGGAACAAGTAAAGGTACGGCAAAAATGGCCTTAATCGTTTTATGCTTTGGGAATACCCCCATATAACGGAACCACCCAATAATTTGAAGCTAAGAAAAAACTAGTAAAAAAGTTAAGTTCGACCGGGCCGAACTTTTTATACCCTCCACAATAAAGTAGTCTTAATTAAAATGGAATAATTAGGTAGAAATATTTTTCGACCATGGGGGTATCCATGCCAAATTTATCTAATCAAATCAATTTTTGGTGGAAACGTTTTATAATCAAAAATCAAATTACATAGCTAAGATCCTCAAAATAGCGCAAATCGGGAGGTACCGTTATATGGGATCGACATTTCGATATAGCCCCCATGGAACGGTATCACCCGAATTTCGGTATTTTGAAGGTAAGCCACATTGTTTTAACGATGTTGCTGAAATTTGGTATTTAGTCTTCTTCATAAACGAATGGAAACCAATTGTTCCATTTTACTTCAATACAACTCGTTAGAGCTGGCAAACTATCGATAGTTCAACTATCGTTTTGATCGCCGTCGTGAAGCTGTCTTTATATCGGACTCCAAAGTAATTATTTCTGAAATAATTCTTTACAGACAGCCCAAAAAATATGTTTTGGTGGCCGAAGTAACCTTTGTTTTACGACAGAAATCAAAACGATAGTCTGACTAGTGATAGTTTGCCAGTTCTACAACTCGTGGTGGAGGGTATAACTCCGCTCTTACTTGTTTTGTGTTTCCGTTTGTAACGCATTTGCGACCGTATAAAGTATATTATTGATCAAGGTAAAATTCTGCGTCGATCTATGTCCATGTCCTTCAATCCGTCCGTCGAGACAAATTGAGGCAGGACGCTGAAATTTAGCATAAATGCGAAAATAGAATATAGCGGTACATGTTTTGGTATAGCCCCCATATATTGGTACCTCCCGATTTAATGTATATTGAGGATTAAATCTTCATTTTAGACCGAAGTGGGTTTTATATGATATTTAAATTTTTCAGAGGTCACAATATAGGTCCATGTCTCCGAATGGCCCACATATAACGATATCTCCCGATTTTCGGTATTTTAAGAATTTAACTACATTTATACCAAAATAGCTGAAACTTGGCATTTATGTTCCCGGTGGTCGCACCAAAATTGTGCAAAATAGGTCTATGTTCTGGTACAGATCAATATAACGTTAGTTAAATTTTTTGACCAAACCACCCCCTGTAATTTGAGCCGAGCCGCCTTAACCCTCAGTCGTGCACATGTTCCGATAGTCACGTACGTAGCGCATGTATCTGGCCAGATACAGTATGTATTTTAGTACATTTATATGAAAAATATGCTATTTTAGTGATAATATTATATTGTTATATTGTTATAACGCCAGGCAGATATATATATATATTTTGTTCTTAGTACATGCTTAACCCATGTAAAAAAATATGAGAAATAAAACAAGAAAAATTTTATTTTTGTGTTTAATGTCAAAACAAAAGTTGATATAAAATTAATTTCAATTAAATTTAGTGTTATAAAGTAAGTTTTAATTAATTCTTAATTAAAAAAGTCTTAAACAGCTTCAGAAAAGCAACTTAAACATGTATACTCTGATTTCGAATGTTGTAGGCATACCGGATTGGAGCACTTGGAAGTTGTATCTGGTCAGATACATGCGCTACGTATACGATGTATAGATGAAAAAATCTACATAAATTTTGTTTGTTGTTTTTTTAATGTGTTTTTTCATAAAACGATACCTTACAATATTTGTAGAGGGTACCTGGAGACTCAAGCCTCTAGCTAAATTAGAAATATATTAAAATCACAGATGAATTCGTAAAATATCTGGCCAGATACATGTGCATGACGGAGGGTTAAAACGGTACCTCCCGATTTTATGTGTTTTGAGGAGTTTAAATACATTTGTTGGCCGTGCTATGTGTAATTTTAAGTTCCCAGTGGTCACGAAACTTGTCCACCAAAAATCGTCAACATAGGTCCATGTTTTGGTATAGCCCCCATATAACGGTACCTCCCGATTTTCGGTATTTTGAGCATTTAAGATAAAATTTTTAACAAAACTAGCTGTAGTTTGATATTTGATGTTCTCTGTGGTCACGAAACTTCTTCACTTAAAATCGGCAACATATGTAAGTCCATGTGTGGATATAGGCCCCATATAACGATACCTCCCGAGTTTAGGTGGTTTGAAGAGTTTAATTTTTTTGACCGAACTAGCTGTTATTTCACATACAATGTTCCCAGTGGTCTCAAACAAATTCGACCAAAAATTGGTCCTTATTTTGGTATAATCCCTAAATAATATTTGTGGGCCCCAGTGTTGCAAAACTTGTACACCAAAATTGTCAACGTAGGCCGATGTTTTGGTATAGCTCTCATATAACGGTACTTCCTGCTTAACGACATTTTCATGATTTTAGCTAAGTTTTTTGACTGAACTACCTGTAATTTGACATTTGAAGTTCGCAGTGGCCGCAAAGCTTCTCCAACAAAAATTTTCAAAATTTTCTCGGAAACCGTGATAATTCTCTTTTTTGTAGTTTCAAAATGCACGCCAACAAGCTTGTTGTTTTTTCTATAAAAATATTTTTTTTTTTAATTTCGCTAAAAGTTTATATTTAATTTATACAAAAAGACATTCTATTTGTTACTGGGAAACACATAAACAATCCAGCCTTTCGGATTATTAAATGACGATGCAATAATTTACATCACATTTTAAGAATGGATTTTAATAACTCAATAATGCAGATTAAAATATAAATAAACAAAATGGAAATGCATCAGTTGTCCATTGTTATATGATTTAAATAAAAAATACGTAAAAAATTCTTTGTTTTTCTTTTCGTGGCTGTCAAATATTTATTTTGTACACAATTTATACTCCTGCATTTCATTGTATAAACTGAAAAATATCAGCTTAGCACGTTCACAGCTTGGAACAATGTCACATACAATTATGTTTTTTATTTGGTGTCGTCTCTCTGCTATATTGGTTATTAACAAAGTTTTTTTACATGGCCAGGGTTTATTATTAATTTGCTTTACATCTCGTTTTTATTTCGAAACACTTTACACAATTTCTCTATCCAATTTCAATTGGACAACCCCACACAAGTCCCGCACAACAAGCATTAAAAGTGTGATAAAGTGAAAAGTGTTTTAGTTGTGTTTTGCGTTTTTCTTTTCAGGAAAATCTCACTTTTAGTGATTTTTTATGGACTTAGTACAACTGCCAGCATGGGATAACATAAAAAAGGACGTTTACACTTTTGTGATTACTGTTATAAAGGGAGCTAACGCTAAAAAATGCCTAGGAATTGATATTAAATTGTAAATGAAGGCAAACATTGCACAACGACAAAAGTAAAACAAATTTCACAAAATTTTTAAATTTAAATAAGCAAATTGCTTGTAAAGATTTCGAGTTTATTTAAACTTAACCATTATTCGCAGTTTTTATGAAGAGACAACTAAGAAAATACAAGTGGAACAGAGCCGATCACTCCCCTATACCGTGTCCGTGTTATAAATGTTGTTGAGTACCGCAAGGTCTGGTCTTCTGCTATGAGAAAGAGATTCAGACCACTAGGGACGTACGCAGGGTGTATTAAAGAGAGCCCGCTCCTGAAATGAAAATATGCCATATTCATGTTGAATACTTTCCTTGCAAAATATTAGATTTTGTTCAGTGGTCCTAATCCATTAAATTTTAAATTTAGAAAATTCCTTTCTTTAAAAACTCTTTACACGTCCGGGTATGGGTATTTTTTTTAAATCTACGTTCGCTGCTCTTGAGATCTTAAAAAACATGCTTTAAAATACCACGTTCAGCTCTTCAGGTATTAAAAAAATATTTTTTTTTAAATCCAAGTTTGCTATTCTTCCGGTATTAACAAAAAAAATTAAAAAATCCACGCTTGCTTCTCTTTTTAAAAATCAACGTTTGCTGCTCTTCGGGCCTTAAAAATATACTTTAAAATATAACGTTTGTTGCTTTTTAGGTCTTAAAAAATATTCTTTAAAAATTCACGTTTGTTGCTCTTCAGGTCTTAAAAACATTCTTAAAAAATCCAAGTTTGCTGATCTTCAGGTCTTAAAAACATTCTTTAAAAATCCAAGTTTGCTGATCTTCAGGTCTTTAAAAATCCACGTTTGAAATCCACGTTTAAAAATATTCTTTAAAAATCCAAGTTTGCTGCTCTTCAGGCCTATAAAAAATATTCTTTAAAACTCCACGTTTGCTGCTCTTCAGGTATTAAAAAATATTTTTTAAAAATCTAAAAAATATTTTTTTTACCGTTTTTGAGATATAGAAGTTCAGACCAATCATTAAAAATTTTTTCTCAGCTCTTCAGAATTTTGCTTGAAACCCGCAACTCCTATTGGTATGGGACTAAAGAAAATTTTGTAGCTGTGAAAATTATATACAAGAGTGGCTTTCGTATCTTTTTCCTAGGTTGTACCATTTTTGAGATATATAAGTTTAAGTTGGGAAATTGCAGTCATGACACTGTTTTATAATGAGACGATATAGTCAGTGCATTGTCCCAATTTGAACTTCTGTATCTCAAAAACTGTAAAACCTACGAAAATACCATAAAGGTCAATCTTGTAGAGAATTTTCAGAGCTACAAAATTTTCTTCCGTCCGTTTTCCAAGCAAAACGTGAATCCTAAAAAATCCTTAAAAATACCGACTTGAATCGCGAATTATTTAAAAAGCGCTCCGGCGATTATTTTTTGTTTTTTGATTTTTCTCATCTGATCATTGTAGTTTCATAATCCGCTAAAACTTTCCAGGTGTAAGCACCTTCCATTTAATGTTGCTTCAAGAGCACCGTGACATGTATTTAGAACATGGTGTGCAAAATGTTAGGTAATTTGTGGACATTTTTTTAACCATCTTCAAATTCCATTTCCTCATAGAAATGCTGATTGCAAGCATCTTATAATTGATTAGAATAATGTATTTAGGTTTAACAATGTCTCTCAAAGCTCCCACTATTGTTGTAGGTTTAATTTAACATAATTCACAAATTATTAAATAATATACATATATACATATAATATGTCGTATTATATTTACTATTTATTAACCTAATTTCATAATCAAATATTGCAAGCCACCGTGAAAATAATCGTAGCTAATTTAATAAAGCTTTAGGTAAGCCAACACATGTACAAATAAATCCAATTAAACCTTTACTTCCGGTATATCGTTTCTAAACCACAAGCGAAAATTTCCCAAAATTTATTTAGATGTTCAGTTTTTGTGTTTAAGTACATTTTCCTGTTGTTGTTTGCTAAAAATACGGCTGTGCTGTTGCCAAACACTATTCTATTGTGGTTAAAAGTATGTCATACATTAGAAAAGCCGCCAAATTGAATACATTAGAAAGTACGCAATATAAACTGGTCTTGGGGGGAAGTTGCAAATGCGAAAGAAAAAGGATTTATATATTCTCAAATCACGAGAATCTTTTGATCCTATGATTAGAGCTGGAACATAAGTTGTTCCCTTAAAATATATTTTTTAAAGCAATTGCTTTATTACCACCCACTCTAATAAACATTGGTATAACCAGTTAACTACGCATTGGTCTGTAACAATGTACATCGAACGACGATGCCAAGCCAAAGAAAGAAAGTTTTGATACATTTTTGGCGCGTAGGATATTTATTGTGGAGCAATAAATAAAAAGCAAACAGTTTTTGGCACCGGCATTTATCACCACCAGTAGCACCATCACCATCTATGTATGTCAAGCCCCTCGTTTCCTCATGATGTCGCCATAGTTCACATCACAGTTCTTTGTGAGGCTGTTTTTCAAATGGCTTTTAGAAGACTTCCTTTCCTATGCAAAAGAGACTAGAGATAAATTCTAATACCAGGCAAATGTGTAGAGATTTGGCACTGGCAATAATGGATTCTGTGGCTGATAGAAGTTTTTCTTTCTTCATTTGTGCCATACGCCATCAAACCATGTGTAAACACATAATAATGAATGTTAGTTTTGCCTGGAAATCTTCTTAATTTATATGCATATATCTAAGTAAATCTATGGAGGAGGAAATCATAGGCAAGCAGACAGACAAACATATTTAAATTGTGTAATTTGAAACGAGCAAATTATATTTTAAGCGGGTGTGTGTGCAATTTTAAAAAAGCAACTTAATGGCATGTACAAATTTGAAGAGCATATTACACTGTGTGTAATTTTTTGAGTCATGTTTTATTAACCATATTCTGACTCCACAGTGTGATAGAACACCAAAAATCAGAAGACACGTGTCTCGCCGTTTTTCCCTATCTCATCAACTTTCGCGGCTATAGGCCTCCAAAGGTTTGAGGCTTTGATGTAAAAAGGGTAATTTAGTTAGGACTATATCTTCCAAACCGTTAGGAAATTTGAATTTATCTCGGAGGCAAAGTTGTAGCTCTTGTCTTAAAGAACAAACATTGTGAACACATATAACCAATCAAACTTCATCTGCAAGGTCAAAATCGCTAAGGTCAAATTTCTTTTAAAATTTTTCTCAAGTTTTGTTATACAGCTATCAAACCGATCAAATTTGAAGCAAACAACCAACTACAAAAATGTACCTCAGATCTCAATAAACATCTTTCTAGAATATACGAACTCTGTAGAAACGGATCTTAATGGTCAAAATAGAAAAACAATTGCAATTTTTATCTTCTTTTCTAGGATTATGCTCCATAGATATTAAACCGCTCAAAATTCAAGGATAAAATCAACCACAATAACGTAGCAAAGGCACCAATAAACAACTTTCTGGAATATGCGAAATGTCTATGAACGGTTCTAAATGGTAAAAATAGCAAAAATCTTTTGAAAATATCCAATTTTTATACTTTTTTCTCCGACTCTGGTCCAAAGATACGCAACCGCCCAAAAATTAAGGATAGAGTCAACTACAAAAATGTACCTTAGATTTCAACAAACAAGTTTCTAGAACAAATGAAGATTCTAGGAACGATTCTTTAAGCTCAAAATTCTATTATTTTAGATCATTCTTTCCTGTTCAGGTCCGTAAATAACAAACCTTTCAAATTTCCCTGAGTTTTTTTGTTTGTTGTTTCCAAACCTGAGCAGGGGGAATGTTAAAAAATTTTAATTGTTCGTGAATATTCAGCCCTAAGAATTTTTCCTAGAATGTTAATATGTACTAAAATATTGTTTCTTGAAATCTTAGGTACATTTTTGTGGTTGACGGTATCCTTAATTTTTGGGCGGTTGCGTATCTTTGGACCAGAGTCGGAGAAAAAATATAAAAATTGGATATTTTCAAAAGATTTTTGCAATTTTTACCATTAAGAAGCGTTCATACCATTTCGCATATTCCAGAAAGTTGTTTTTTGAAGCCTTTGCTACAATATTGTGGTTGATTATTTTCTTGAATTTTGAACGGTTTAATGTCTATGGAGCAGACGCCAAGAAAAGCGGATACAAATCACAATTGTTTTGCTATTTTGACCATTAAGATCCGTTTCTACGGAGTTCGTATATTCTAGAAAGATGTGTATTGAGATTTGAGGTACATTTTTGTAGTTGGTTGTTTGCTTCAAATTTGATCGGTTTGATAGCTGTATAACAAAACTTGAGAAAAATTTTAAAAGAAAATTTACCATGGCGATTTTGACCTTGCAGATGAAGCTTGATTTTTGTTCTTTAAGACAAGAGCTACAACTTTGCCTCCGAGATAAATTCAAATTTCCTAACGGTTTGGAAGATATAGTCCTGACTAAATGACCCTTTCTACATCAAAGCCTCAAACCTTTGGAGGCCTATGACCGCGAAAGTTGATGAGATAGGGAAAAACGGCGAGACACGTGTCTTCTCATTTTTGGTGTTCTATCACACTGCGGTGTCAGAATATGGTTAATAATTTTCGTGTTGCACAGTGTTAGCAGAGCGCATTAAGTAAATCTTTGCTTTTATAGAAAATTATTTCATTACTGCCGACATTGTAGTTGTTGTCGACTTCCTCGTTGTCATTGTCATCCGTTCATGGACCCGTAGTCGTTCATAATGGAAGCTGTAGAAAATTTTAATTAAATTTACCCCAGCAAAGTAATTTAGATTTGAAGTGAAATTTTTAATGTGAAATCTTTTGCAAAAGAGGATTACAGAAATTTAATTGAAAACTTCTTGAATTAAAAATACCGCGAACAGTAAATGCATGAATTATTTATAGAATGTCAACGAGATTGTTTGCATATTTGTATGTGTTAATTTGGCTGAAAAGAAAACATGCTATGAAAGTTAAGCTTTGAAAATTAAAATGTGTTTATTGGATATTTACTCAAGGCGGGTGAAACCGTAGTACAATGGCATGGCAACCTTGTAACTTGAATGCTTGGGTTTGGTACCCAGGTTACATTAACTACTTACTTAGCTGGCCCTTACATAACATTTGTTCCATAAGCCGGACTAAGAAAATATCTTCATTCTTCTGTTTTTGTTGCCATATTGCCAATTCGGGCATTTCCTATTTTCTTTTTCCACATGCTGACTCAATCTAAGTCTTGGTCTTCCAGTTCTGCATATACCGCCATGAGGACCGAATATATACGCCTTTTTAGTGTGGACATCATCGCTCATTCTCAAGACATGGCCTAGCAAACGCAATCGTTACAATTCGATTCGTTTAACTATACAGATTTCGTTGTAAAGGCTCGTGGTTCATAAGACCGCGATATTCACCGTCAACGCAGATTGGGCCGTTGATCTTTGGAAGAATTTTCCTCTCGAACACACCAAGAACTACCTAATCTGCTTGCGCAAGTATTCATGCTTCGGAATCATACATTAGCACGGGAGTTTTAATGTTTTGTAAAGCGTTAGTTTTGTTTGACGTGATGTGGCTTTATTCCTAAATTGCTTACTTAGTCCAAAGTAGAATGTGTTGACCGACACTATTCTCCTTTTTCTTCCACAACAAATGTTGTTTTTTGTGCTTATGAGGGTGCAGAAGAAGACGACCTTTTTTTACTACCTCAAAATTGTATATACCAACTTTCACAGTTGGTGCGGAATCTGTGAACGTATTACGAGTCGATACCATCAGCTTTCTTTTATCGACTTTAGCATATTCTCTTTCGACCTTTTCAAAGGTATCGGTTATTTCACTTACAGATCGACCCATGATGTCAATGTCGTCGGCATAAAAAAGTATCGTGCGGCTGTTTGTAGATATTTCTCCACTTCTTTGGACTTTCGAATATCGTATAACCTTTTCCAACAAGATGTTGAAATCACACGACTGGTCGTCTCCTTGTCTGAAACCCTTTTGGAAATACCTTTGAATATATAGGCTGCTTTATAATCAAGAAAAAGATGGTAGGTGTCGATCTGCAATGGTACACTTGCCCGGTCTAAAGCGTACTGATAGTGTCCAATTATTTCATAGACGGTAGGCTTTAGTCGCTCACACGATATGCCAGATACTATCTTATATGGAATAAGGAACAGAATTATGCCCCTGTTATTGGAGTACACAGTCTTATCTCCCTTCGTGTGGACAGGGCATAGGATGCTCACGTTGCAATCGTCGGGTACGCGTTCTTCCTGGCAGATGGTGCTAACTAGCTGATGCATACACCTTATCAACACGACGACTCCGGTTTCGAACAGCTCGGCTAGTAGGCCATCGGCTTCTGCTGCCTTATTGTTCTTCAGCCGATTTATTGCTGTATTTACCTCATCATGGCCGCGTGGAATACACTCAATACCATCGTGGATCTGTGGTATCTTCGTTTTCGCTAGTATTGGAAACCACAGTTTGAAAAAAAGCTATTTCCATAACCGGAGCACACTATCTTTTCTAACGTAGTTTTCTCGTCGGCAGGGGTAAGTTCAGTCGCGTCCAGGGTCTCCATAAGGACCCACTAAACCTTACGAAATGAAAAGACTAGTATTCTCCCTTTCCTGGGGGCTAAATCGGGGATTTGTTGATTAAATACTAATTTACAATCTACTGGTGTTTAAATGCGATAAGAATGATTTCAATGAGTATATATTTGGATTAATATTTGACGTAAGTATTAGCAGACTCGCTGGGGTTTGGCAGGTGAGGAGCTCGTGTTGAATTGGCGGGTTCTTCTTCGGAGAAAGGAAGTTGTTTGTGTTCGGTTGCAGATGATCGGGAAGATGATGAATTCAGTGTTCGGTTGCAGATGATCGGAAGACGATGAATTCGGTGTTCGGCTGCAGATGATCGGGAAGACGATGAACTCAGTGTTAGTCTAGGACTACGGTCTAATTTCTACAGTGTACTATTATTACTCAAACAGTAGAACAGATGACCCGAAGGCCCTGAAGAACTGAAAAACCCGAAGGTCCAGTACCGGATGGAACAGATGACCCGAAGGCCCTGTAGAAGGTCCAGTGCCGAATGGAACAGATGACCCGAAAGCCCTGTAGAACTGAAAAACCCGAAGGTCCAATGCCAAATGGAACAGATGACACGAAAGCCCTGTAGAACTGAAAAACCCGAAGGTCCAGTGCAATTTATTAGCTACCACAATTTAATGGGTAGCTTCCAAAAGTATTCCCAACTCGGTAACACCAAGGCGTACGTTGGCGGATTTAGAACAGTCTTTAGTTCCAACCCGAGTAGCTAACTCGCAGCAGTAGCCAGCTCACCATTCTCAACCATTTCTGAAATACTTCAGTGACCTAAAATATGAAGTAAATGAGAATTATTAGTCGTAATCACTGACGGCGGTCGTTGTAAAGTTACCCGGAATGCACTTATCCTTTGCATTACATGTTATCTCCGAAGCGGATGAATAGTGATGATGTAGTGTATGGTAAAGGTAGTTGTTGTCGAATTATGTATGTGAACATTTTGTCACGCTACACTGTATCTGTTACGAGATTTCCCCACTCGTCTCTAAAGGAGCGTGTATGTGCCTGTACCAAAACCATCAGTTTGATGTTTTACTCTTTGGTAGAATTTGTGGACTTCATCCTGGTTTTTGTACCCCTCGATTTTTCCACACTCCTGCTTTTCCATTTCTATCTTTTTCCTGCGGACACGACGTTTCTCTTCTATCCTTTTTTCCTGACACCTCACTACTTTTAACGGGTGTTAAATGCAGCTCCCCAGGTGACACCACGCGGAGCTCACTGTCCACTTGAGATGAAAGATGGACCAAGATAAATCTTGGGCTTTTTCATGTTAAAGCCGGTAATGAATATGTTACTGAATATATTTTAAAATAAAGGTCGAACTCACTTTTAGCCATGGTCAAAACATTTGCAACTCAGGAAATTTCTTTAAAAAATTGAGAAAAATAAATTTGACAATATTTTTTAGTTAAACCTTTTATTTGTTATCTGGACACATTTGGAATCCTGTGTTCTAAGAATAATTGTTAAATAAGAATGTATTATTCTATATTTAATAGAGTTCATTTGAAAAAACGAAAGAAAAGAAAAACAAACCACGCTAAAGTTGACGAACCATGATCTGCGAATCTGCACCTGGAATGTTCGCACTCTTTACGATACGATAGATTGGGCAAGGCGTTACGCCAACACTTACAGGTGACGCACTGTATTAAAGTTTGATTGCGGATTTGCAGTTGGTCAGACGTTGAAACAACTGATCTCCAGCTTTACCCCAGTGAATGAAAGACTCGCTACAATTCGATTAAAAGCAAAATTCTTCAACATCGGCTTTATTTGGCTCATGCTCCCACTGAAGACAAGGATATATTTTACGAGCGCTTAGAAAAAACATATGACCGTTGCAATGGTATGAGGCTGATAGACATTGCAGCTGCAAAAACATCGTAGTTAGCAGTACTAGATTTAAGCATCTCGATGTTCATAAATGCACCTGGCTGTCTTCAGATCAAAAAAAAAGTAATAAAATTGATCATGTTGTGATAGATGGAAGACATTCATCGAGCGTGTTGGATGTACGATCCTTCCGAGGAGCATACATAGATTAGACGGGTGCGTACCGTCTAAACGTTGCAAATAAAGCACGAACAGATACAACGCGGAAGTTGGACATCGATAGGCTGCAAACACAACAGATAGCCACAGCATATTCTACTCAACTAGCCCAATTGCTTTATGAAAGCGCTCCTCGTCCCGATAACATATCAGCACAATGGCAAAGCATTGCTCACTCCATGCAAACAACCGCACAATCCATACTTGGATACCAAAGACTTCCACCAAGGAATGCATGGTAAGACACGGAGTGTCGTGCAGCAACCGAAGAGAGAAATGCGGCATATAGGGCTACTTTACAATCAGTAGCAACGCATAGCGCACGAGAGAGGTATCGTGAGAAAAGGAGAGAAGAGAAACGTCTTTTCCGCAGGAAAAGAGAGAAATGAAAAGTCGGGATTGTCAAAAAATCGAGATGTACAGGAGCCAGAATGAAGTCCGAAAGTTCTACCAAAGAGTGAAACATCAAACTAATGGCTTTGGTATAGTCACATATTCCTGTAGAGACCAGTAAGGTAATTTGGTAACTGATACAGATAGTGTGCTCAGGATATGAAAGAACACTTTTCCAAACTGTTGGCGTCCGATAGTAGCGAAGATGGCAAAGATGTACAGATCCAATCCTGGAAGATGGTATTGAGTGTACACCACACAGCCAAAATGAGGTGAAGACAGCAATAAACCGACTGAAGAATAATAAGGCAGCAGGAGCCGATGGTTTACCAGCCGAGCTGTTCAAAACCGGAGGGGGCACGCTGATAAGGTGTATCCATCAGCTAGTTAGCACTATCTGGCAGGAAGAACGAGTACTCGACGATTGGAACCTGAGCACCCTGTGCCCTGTCCGCAAGGAAGGAGATAAAACTGTATGCTCTAACTATAGGGGCATAAGTCTTCTCCCTTTTGCCTACAATATATTGTCTGGGATATTATGCGAACGACTAAAGCCTATGGTCAATCAAATAATTGGACAATACCAATGTGGCTTTAGACCTGGCAAATCCACCATTGACCAGCTATTTACCCTGAGGAAAATCCTGGAGAAGACCCAAGAGATGCATATCGACACCTACCACCTATTTTCGAATACGTTCAAAGGTATTACAAGCCATGTCTGAATTTGGTATCCCTACAAAGCTCATTCGGCTTTGTAGAATGACATTAACTGATACTCGCTCCTCAGTTAAAATAGGAAAGACGGAGACGGTCTCTCGTGTGACTTATTCAACATTCTGCTGGAAAAGGTTATACGAGATACGAAGGCCAAAAGATGTGGCACAATATATACAAACAGCTATATGTTACTTGCTTATGCCGATGACATTGACATCATGGTTCAATCGTTAAAGAAAGTAAGTGATACCTTTGCAAAAGTCGAAAGGGAATCTGCTAAAGGTCTGGCCGTAAACAGCGAGAAGGCCAGCTTGGTGTTTTCAAGGCGCAATGCGTCCTTAGAGATCGGACCAACTGTTGACGTTGGTTCCTATAATTTTGGGGCAGTAACAGAAGTATAAAGGTGAACAAAGAAAAAACTTCAATGAGAAGTTTTTCTTTGTTTGCGAATCACACCAAACCTTTTCCCACTGCTATGTGTTTTCTCATTGAAGTTTTTTCTTTGTTCACCTTTATACTTCGAGCTGACGATTGACTTTTGGGTATAAAAAGTTTCTTGTTAAAGAAGTTATTGAAAAATAACTTCGGTGGAGAATATCCACAAACAAGAAACAAGGGAACTGATGAGATCCAGTGGCGTGGATCGAAACTAGTCTTCCTTGCCTTACCCCTTGGCGAACAATGCCAACTTTTTTCTACTAATAAATTAGTTGTTTTAAAATAATAAAACAACAACAATGGGACTAAGCTAGACTATTTTGAAAAATAATTTTTTTCTTTCTTAATACAATTTTTTAATTTTTTGAAGAAATATGTATGTATGTGTAGTCGAAATGGTCCATCTGTCCATTACAAAATAATGTAAATAATATGTAACTTGTAGTAATCATACATACATATATTCCCACAACATCCTCGAAGGAACAAGGGAGACTTCGCAATCATATAAATAAATTCCGCGGAAAAGTAATGCCAGGGGAAGTGGTGTAGGGTATCACATGGCCGGCCCTGTCCGATTATAGCCCTCTTTTTTACTTGTTGTTGTTGTTTTTTTTTTTTTTCTTTAGTACTTACCTAAAATTTTAAGCATGATAAGTTTTATTTCATATCAATGGCAACCTGAAAAAATAAAAACACATAAAATTTAATTTAATATAAAACTTAATAAGTGGTATTATAAATATCAAAGAATACTCCGCACTTATAAAGGTGCAAAAAATAATAAAAATAATTTTATAAGTTTCGTATAAACTCAATTCAGGCATAAAATTTGTACATTTTTTTAATTTCCCCAGAAACTTCACAAACGCTTTTGCCCAGTTTAATTTTCTTCAAGTTTTTGCTTACCATATAACTTGTTGTTTAGTTTGCAATTCATTTTTTTTTCTTTGTTTATTCAATAATTCATTTCAGTATAAATTACATTTGTTAAAGCAACACATGATTACACATTTCCTTGAAGCTAAGTGAACTCAGGAAGTTCGACATTGTTTACCACAAAGCGCCGTAGAAAGAAAACCCTGAGAAGCGAAAGGAGGCATGAAACAACAACACAAACAGAAAAAAACGCAAACATATTAAAACAACAATAAACAAATAAACTCTTATCCTTCTATCGACTTCAATATATGTATGTACATACTTGCCATAGAAGGAAACACATTCTAGACAACAACACTAAGTGGTAGAAGAAGAAAAAAACATGAAATTAAATATTGAACAACAACCGGAAGTCAAAAACAAGAAATGGATAATGCACAAAAAATTCTTTCTTTAGAAAAATGAATGAATGAACATAAAAAGGAACGGAAGGTAAATAATATGGCACAGCAAACTTTGTATTCTATTGTGTCAAGGACAAAGAGTAATTTTGTAATTTTTGTTTGTTCTGTTTTTTCGAAATATTAAAATTGCATTTTAATGGCGATAATATCGTAATGAAAAATATAATTTGCACAGCAAACAATTTTTATTGATATTAAATCATATTGAATGCAAATTTAAGTTCTTAGTTGAACCGTGTGGCTTAAAAAGGTACATACGCTTTGCAGCTGTTAAAATTGTCTAGATCGAATAAACTGTGCTGACTTTACCACATTCATTATACAACAATTGTCGTCTATGTTTAATAGACCAGTAGGCATAATCTGTAACTTTTAACAACTATTGCTTAAATTTCTTTTGTTTTTGTAACAACAATAAAACAAACAACTGAAATTGTTGTAAAATAAACAATGAGTAAAGTTGTTAAAAGGTTACAGAATAGGCCCTCAGTAGGCCTATTCACTAACTTTTTAACAATCCAACAATCGACAACGTTGTCGACACTAAGGGCCTATTTACGTATGTCGATAAGAAAACGAATGCGGAAGAAAAACTACCAAATTTGAGTGTGTATTTCAAATTTGTTTTTTGTTTTGAAGCAAAAGCAAATGAAATAATATTCCAAAAACTAAAGTTTGGGTGTCTTTCATGCGCACACATTTTCGTTTCGAAATACATAAAATGGGGGTAACAATTGTTTGCAGTAACGATTGTGCTATTCTGTAAAAATGTAGACAAATTGTCTATAAACTTTCCATATCTTTAACCGCCTGTTCAGGTATGTCGCACGGAAACCTGTACGAAAGGAAAGCAGTCACTCACTTCCGTCTAAAAATGCGTTCATGTATTTCACAAACTATCGTGCGACTGCCGTTACGTATCCTATGCGAAATACTACTAATTTGAATGTACATTTGTACAACTA
Organism: Musca autumnalis; assembly: GCF_047663935.1. Taxonomy (NCBI): domain Eukaryota; kingdom Metazoa; phylum Arthropoda; class Insecta; order Diptera; family Muscidae; genus Musca; species Musca autumnalis. The sequence continues at coordinate 120,038,054 of NW_027411866.1, read as the reverse complement.
TGTTGCATAAATGAGAGCCAAATGAGAAATGAAAACAAAATCCACATATACATACAAACATTGGAATATGTGTGATTTGTTTTGTTTGAAAAATAAAATGCGTCGGTATTTCGAATTGTTTTATTTTATTGATTTCTTCAAAATAATGAATGAAACAGCCTTTAAAACGTGTCTACAAAATTTTTATTTTGTTTCAAGAATGTGTTGCATAAATTTGTTTCAAGATTTTCGGTGTTATTCGCGAATTTACGATCTACTCGGCAGCTACAAAGCAAGTGAGTGATTTTGACATTCTCTTTCTATAAGAGACAGTCGTTTCGAAATACATAAACCTAAATTTAATGGAAAAGTGTACTTTTACGTGTTATTTCGTATGGCTTGTCGGTCGAATAGATTTTCGTTTCGAAGGCACTTACATGAACAGAAAATGAATTTTTTCCACTTCCGAAACGCAAAAAACCTTTCGGTCGACATACATGAACATGCTGTTAATTTTGAATGTATTCATAAACAAAACATACACACAAACCAAAGGCAAATCCAATATTGAACATTTTTGTCGATTTTTTAACAACTACTATTTTTGTGTTGTTTTCATAACGAAATTTTTAACAAAAGTTGTTAAAATTTTTTTACAGAATACAAAGGTTGTTAATTATGTTGTTTAAATGAGTTTCTCTAAAAAATAACAATATCGACTGTTGTTAAAAGTTACAGAATAGGCCCACTGGGCCCTATTCCACGAAACACCTTATCAACTTTTCATTTTGCACTTAGCAATATTGATGACAATTGACAATTTGTTCCGTTCCACAAAACCCTTATTTTTGATAAGTGATGAGTTGCTAAGGGTAAGTTGACTTAGCTAAGTTTTCAAAAAAATTTTGTTCTCTTTTTTATTTCTGCTCCACAAACGTCCTCTTCCGCTAAATGAATAGGTGTAACTGCAAAGTGTATTTTGCTAAGATTTTGCAAAAAATTGTGCTCTTTTGTTCCACAGAAAACATTCTCTTTACTAATGAACATTGTTAAAATAAGTAACTTTTTTAAAACGTTACGACGCACAATGGTTCAGGAATCGATTTTCCTGGCCAAAAATCAAAATTTTGATTTGTCAAAGATATTTAATTTCTATATAGGATTCGATGGTAAACATTTTGAAACTAAGGAAACCAAAAAATTAGGCCCAAATATTGGAAGATGTGGGCGTGGCGTGCCCCTAAAGATGAGCATTTTCCCCATTTTTGGGAAATACGTCATTTTTGCAAATTTCTGAAGAAAGATGAAGCTATTTCTCTGAAACTATAACAGATATTGTGTTCACCGTAGCGTTTACACAACATGATCTATTTTATTTTTCCTCGGGTACTAAATTTTATGAAATTTCAAATTTAGTGGATTAGAACTTTTGTGGAACAAAATGGAACAAAGTTCTGCTTTCACAAAAAGATGCACTCCTCTTCCAGCCCATATATACTTTTGTACCCGTCCCGTTCCGTCCGTTTAACACTTTTTTCAATTTATTGAAATTACATGGGTAAAAATGTGTATTTTTCTATACTGTTTCCATATGAATTACAGTTTTTTGACACAAATTACAACTTTTTTGAGTATATGAGTTTTTATACGAGTTATATAAGTTTTATTAAACCCCAAAGAGAATTTTTTTAAGTTTTGAAAAAATTTAAATTTTTTTTGTAAAATTTTTTTTACATATTTTTGAAAAAAAAAAATTTCGACATTTTTTCGACATTTTTAGTTTTTTTTTGGTATTTATTTTGTTTATTTGTTGGTGTTTGACCATCTTTAATACATTGGAAGGTATAAAAACCACAAAAACGCTCATATTTTGATGAAAAATAGTTAAAAAAAACTCAAAAGTTTAATTTTGACCTTGAATTTCTCTGTAACTGCCAGACCGAACATGACCGCTTATATTTCGTCTGAAAGCTGATTGTGTTATCTGTCTAACAAAAAAAGAATTATGAACATATCTCTATCCATTCCATTCCGAACTTCCATCCTCCGAACTACGACCCAGCGAACCACCCCTTTTCGAAATTCCATCCTCCGAACCACCCCATTCCGGACTTCCAGCCTCCGAACAACCACCTCCGACCCACCCCACAAATATATGTTTCTCGGTTTTACACAAAGAAAACCGCATTTTAATGTTTGCGTTACAAATGTTTGGATCTGACTGAAGAAAATTTTTTGTATAAAAACTTTTTAAAGAGAAAGCTATTCAGCGACAGTTGTTTTTTTAGAAGTGAACAAAAGAAGTGCAAATTTTTGAGAACGTGGTTTTGGAAAATTTGCACAAGTTGTTGAAATTTTTAGAATTTTTAGTTCTGCAAGGTGTAATACTAATGAGCCATCGATATTTTCTGTCCCACCAGAATCCGAAATACCATGTTACAACCATTTCATTTAGACGTTGCGTGCGCAACCTTTAACATGCGTAAAATCTGGAGGTAGCTTCATAATATGAACCTATGTTGATAATTTTTTACGTGGCTATTTTCTACACGCAGAAAAATTTATGTTAGAAATATGTTTGGATCCAAACAAATTTATGTTTGGGACCGGTTGCAAACAAATATATGTTTGCAACATTTTGTAACATATCTCAATTTGATATGTTTGGGTAAAACATATTTTTTATGTTAGAACATTTTTTTCATGGGTGGAGAGAGGATGTTTGTCAACGAGAGTAATAACAGTGCTCTCGCGGATGTGGAATGCTGTTTTATTTGTTGTGTGTGTATTGTATAATAGAAGACGTAGAAGCGAAGAAGGGGGCTTTGGTGCTTTGATGGCGTGTGTGCGTCAAACTCGTGTGTTTCTTGTTTTGTTGTTGTTAACAGCAGGCGAAGAGGATAGGAAGAAATGGTATGAATTATTTTGTTTTTTCTTTCTTCAGTGTTTTTGTTGCCATCGTAGCGTCAGGACGGTAAAGTGAATGAATAAATCAGTGTTTTGTGTTTTCTTAAAGAAATTGTGTGTTTAGTAAATTAAATGCCCAATACATTTTATAATTGAATCGAAAAGTTGAATGGAATTATTTTATTGGACAAGGAAGAAATCGCTTTTAATATTGGTAATTACATACATACTTATGTATATTTGAAATATGGCATATCCATATTTATTTATTACATTACATAATCATTTGATTCTAGATGCCGATTCCCCGCTGATGATTTCAACTATGAAGACAATTTGTTTTATTTCACAACTAAGGAGAAGCCTTCAACTACGTTTCTATATATTTTTCCTTTTTAAAAGTGCGAATATTTACAAATTATTTCAATCAGTTTTTCTTTTATTAAAGTGTGTTATTTATTTCTTTGGAATTTTGTATGTACCTATGTGTTTGTTGTTCTTTTGCCTTTCAATAAACAACCTCAACACTTGTGTGTATACTATAGAGCAGGAGGAGGCATTGTGACTCACAAGAGAGCCCATGTGCTCTAAGTGAGCGTAAATTTGTTATCGCTCACAGCCTGTGTAGATGCTAACACGTTGTGAACAACAACAAATTTACGCTCATTGAGAGCACAAGAGAGACCCAAAAATGTTCTCTGCCTCACTCTGCTATAGAGATAGCCAGTGAGTTCTTACTGAGAGCAAGTGAGCACACATTTCAAAGTGTTTTACATCATTGATGCTCAAATTAAAAAAGAGAGTAAAGTAGTGAGAGAATCACAAGAAAGTTTGTATCAGCATTCAGTGGTTGCTAGACCTGTGACCAGTAAACATGTGGCGGGTGTGTGCGGTTTTGTTCAGTGTCCCCACTAAAATTATGCGTATATGCATGCACATGTTTACTTGTCGGCTGCTCAACGACGACTGATTGTTATTCTCACATACGTTAACGTATATGGGTAATCTTGGCTGTTTTACATTGAATTTTACGCTCCCTTGCTCTCAGTAAGCGCCCACTGGTACATGTGTTTGTTTTTTTTTGTGCCTTTTGGGTATGTATTGTTTTTGCACCCAAACATATAAAATGTTTGCACCCAAACATAAAATTGTTTCCACCCAAACATATCTTTGTTCGCACCCAAACATATATATCTTTGCACCCAAACATAAATATCTTTACACCCAAACATATATATGTTTGCACCCAAACATATATTATGTTTGGGACTGTTACAAACATATATGTATATGTTTGCTGCAAAATATGTTTGGGACATATGTTGGGTGCCACCGTGGTGCAATGGTATGCACACCCGCCTTGCACGCAGAAGGTCGGGGGTTCGATTCCCCGGCCAAGCAACATCAAACATTTTTCAACGGTGGCAAAATACCCCTCAGTAATGTTGGCGACATTTCCTGAGTATTTCAGCCTTGAAAAACTTCTCCACAAGTGGTGTCTTAAGACACGCCGTTCGGACTCGGCGATAAACAGTAGGTCCCATACCATTGAGCTAAATATGAATCGGGGTGCACTCATTGATATGAGAGAAGTCTCCCTTGTCCCGTATGGGATGTTGTGGAACAATGTTTTTACATATGTTAGAGAGGCCGTTTTTTGCGTGTACCGCTTGAGAATGCAAAATACATACCATGCCAACTTACAGCAATTTCCTTCAGGAGGCACAGTTGTATGGGGTTTATACCAAAAGGTAGACCTATGTTTACAATTTTCGGGGATAAGTTGTTTAACCACTATCAACCGCAAATGGTAAATTAGAGATATTTTTTGGTCGGAAGATTTGGCTAAAATCGGTTAGAAAAGGTGGCTAAAACCATCAGAATACCGAAAATCAGGAGGTGGGTATTATGGGGGCTATATCAGAACGTGGATCTGTACCAACCATTCCGAGAGGAAAAGTTGTTTACCCATAACGAGACTAAATACCAAATTTCAGCAATTTCGGTTAGGTAATGTGGCTATAACCTTCAAAATACCGAATATCGGGATGAACCTTCTGGAATGTTGTATACCACTAACGAAGACTATATATCGAATTTTACCCATTTCTGTAGGTTAATGCTAGAAAAACTTTGAAAATACCGACAATTGGGCGGTACCCTTCTACGGGGACTATATCAACGCGTGGACCAATACTGACACACAAGACCAAATCACAAACAAGACCAAATGCTAAATTTCCGTCATTTTGGTGAGTTTGTATAGCTAAAGCATTAAAAATACCGAAAATCGGGAGTACCGTTATATGGGGACTATATCAAAACGAGGACCTATGTATACAAACATTTTTGGTAGAAACCTTTTTAGCCTCTGGGAACACAAAGTACCAAATTAGAACCAATTCGGTGATCAAAATTGACTAATACCTGCAAAACTCCTTAAAGTGAGGTGTCGCGTTATATGGGGCGTTTATGGGAGTTATGTGGGGAATATACCAAAACGTGGACCTTATATCATTTTCAATATGAAATGTTCTATGGACCGTAGATTTTGCGAAAATTTTATGAACCTAATTTAAACCGTTCAGATGCTATAGTGATGTAGAATTGCACGCTGATCAATAATGTATATAATTTGTGGGATCTGAAATGATTATTTCGGGGAACGACAAACATAATTTACCTTAAATAGTATTACGGAGGGTATAAAATCTGCTTCTTTTCGGCTTTCCCCGGAATTTGGCGTATGATGAGGCTTTAGTCGTTTACCAGTTATGCTGGAAGGTATCTGTTATACAACAACTCTGTATGTAGACTTATAGCTCCATAATATGGGAGGGGTATTAGGTTTATTTCTCCCCCGGTCTGTCTGTTGTTACGATGGCTGCAGGAAACTATCTGGCCTGTGCACCACCGCGTATTGCCACACGCCATTTGAATTTTTAGGAAAGTTTGATAGTTCTTAGCCTAAACGTACTAAGGACAGTTTGTCATACGACAACGCGTTGTATAGTTTGCAGTGACTTAAAAAAATACTTTGAAAAAAATGGAAATTACTTGTGAACATTTTCGTCAGATAATTTTTCACACCTTTCGACGTGTACTATCACGGCAAGAGTGCAGCGGTCAAGTTTATTCTTTGTGTGTCGATAAAGGACCATTCTATAGCACTATGAAAGACTGGTTTAATGAACTCAATCGTAGCCGACACTCGCTAAAAAACGCCAAAACAGGCGTTGGGCCAGAAAAAAATTTAAGCCGTGCGTGAACGGAAAATGCAAGATACCGTGAGAAAGAGACATTTTTGGGCATTTCTTCCACCAGCTTACATTTGGTATTGCATGAACAAATGGCTGCAAAAATTTAATTTTTCTCATTAGATCTGGCAAATTTGACAATCGCTCAAAAAGAGGCTCTTGTGGATTGGTGCAAAGAAATTGAGAATAAAAACGATCGCGGTACTTCAAACGTAATTTATAAGAACGTCAGAGACAATGAATCTTGGATCTATGCTTAGGAACCCGAAACAAAACAGGATTCGACCGTTTAGGTCTTTGAAAGCCAGCCAAATATTCGCGTTTTCATTGTAAGGCCAGATAGTTATCGTGCAGCCCTCGTGCCACTCTGGCATCCACAAAAATTAAGTTAGAACGCTAAAGTTTGACTTCGATGTGTTTCTAATGGGTAATATTTACCCGTATTTCCATATGGGTAATATTTTCTAACAAATTTTGCAAAATTTTGGCGTTTTGAGTTCTTAGTAAAACAGGTAAAAAGTAACATTCGGCTTTGCCGACAGCGATATAGCCTCAGCCTGTATAAATTGAAACACTTTTCCCAAAAACTGATGTATTTAGGGGCTTTTCAAAATTTTGGGGTATGCACCGAAAAAAACATGGAACTGGTTTAAAGCACAAAAGTCTTGGGGCTGACATAGTCCATTTTGGAAGTGGGTCTTATTTTGGGAGACATTCCTCTCGATAGATAAAGCGCCCATCTGTCATTTCAGTTGGCCACAATATAATTTAGAGCTTATACACCTTAATGTATATCAGACCCTTAACCACATAAAAATGGTCAACATTTTTGTAGGCGGTACTCCAAGGAGCGGACCGATAGGGCCCACTTTTGAACTAAGTTTGGACAAAATATTTCAAGATCCAGAGTTTGGACCAAATAGTACCATTTTAGCGAATATTTTCGAACTTTTGTGGGGGTGGTACCGGAAGGAGTGGACCTATAAAAACCACCTGCAAATTTCATTTTATATTCGAAGAAATATTACGATATGCATAGTGTGGACAGTTGTCGTGCGCACCAGCCACTTCAAATGCTGGCCGTAGGTTTTTTTTTACAGCTTTCGGGCCATTTTCTTAAGAAGTATGGACTTGCCAATCAAAAACTTGTATCATCGTAAAAGGGTCTTTGATCGCAATATGTTGCGAGACTATGTCCTAAACTGAACTTTTCAGAAATTTTGTGTGGGAGGTACCCGAGGGAGTAGAGCTATATGGACAATTTTTGAACTTAAACGAAGTTTGGGCAAAATATTACGAGAGCCAACCAGCCAGACAGATGGACAGACATTGCTAAATCGACTCCAAATTGCCTGAAACGGATTTCGTCCAAACATATTTGGGGTCTAAAACCATTATTTCGATGAGGCACATTTTGCCCTTGCTAGCATAAATGCTGAGGGTAAAAAAATCTTCAATATAAGTTTACGTTTTCGTATAGCCTTCATTTATAGGTACCCTCTGAATTTAGCTATTTCGAGGGTCTTGGCCATATTCTCCTTAGCTCTTAGGCTCTAATTTGGCACTTTCGTTTTTTAGGGGAAAACATCTTTCCGCAGAACATTTTTAAAGTAGGTGCATGTTTCAGAGTAGCTCTCATATGAAGGTGCATCCTGATTTTACCTATTTCAAGGGTCTTGGCAACATTTTCCAATCATTTTGGCTAAAAATGTGTATTTAGGTTTTCTTCCAGCAGAAGATTATAGGTATATGTTTTGGTAAAGCCTCCATATAATTGTACCTCCATAGTCCACGTTCCGAACCGATTTGTTATGGGGTGTGGTAAATTCCAAATTATATTAGGCAAGAAGAGGAAACCCCAAAAAGGGATTTAATTTATCCCTAGTTGTGTAGACCAAAAAAATCATTTTTCATATTTTTGTTTCAAACAAACTACCAATATTTTAAAGTAGTTCTTTCTTTCATCGTAAAGAGCACATATTGAACTACTTTTGAAATATTTGTTTTTGAATAAAATAAAATAAAAGTGTTTTGCAATGTCAAGGATAGCTCGAAAACGGACTGGCCGACCTTCGTATATTTTTGTGGGCGTTTTAAAAACATAATTATCTTGCCTTACGCGAAACAGAATTTTAAAAATCTTTCATAAGGGAAAATCTAATTTAAAGAGCATAGCAAATCTACTCTGACTTAAGCATATGTGTACGCAATAACATGTGGTTATTTCTCTTCCGCCTCTCAATCTATCCCTACTAATGTTCTTAAATAACTTTAAGAATGATTTCCATTTTTACACGAAAAACTGATAATAAATTACTACGAATATTTAATAAACGAAAATCGCAAAATCCATTAGTCTTTTGTTTAATTTTATAACCACGTATACCTCATTTACCTTGGTGAATTTTCATTTTTCTCTCAACTCAACTTCGAGAATTCTTTGTTACCACTACCATTACTAAATTGCCACACAAGAATACAATACCCATAGATCCACATTGAAATATCTACGAAGAACCACTGAATAAAATTTTAATTATTTACATTCGCCAAAAAGTTAGATATCGCTGCTACACACACACGCAGACACAAAAGACCTGCACCGAAAAAAACTACACAATAAAAGAGCAAAAAGTAGATTTTAGCAAAAAGTAATAGAAACCAAAAACAAACTGAATATTAAGCAATTTTCGCTTAATTGCTTTTTAATTAAATTGCACAGCAGTGTTCTAAGGTCAGGGTATGATGGGTAAGAGGAACAAACATACTAAGGTTTGTTCAATTATCTTTCAACTATACGTCATACTGTGTTTTATGAATACCCCTAGAGCACTGGCTAGAACTTGCATTAGAAAGAAATGTCAACTATTGGTTAGCATTATTTTAGATTAACAAAGGAGGGCATTTGTGGTCTGATAGGTGCTCCAAATTACTGATAGTTGTTTTATAAGGAGGCGATACAGTCAGTGCATTGTTCAAATTTTAACTTCTATATCTTAAAAATGGTAAAGCCTACGAAAATATTATGAAGATCAATCATGTAGAGAAATGTTCACAGCTACAACATTATCTTTAGTCCCATTTTGATAGGACTTGCGGTTTCTAAGAAAAATCGTAAAAATCTAAAAATCCTAAAAATGTAAATTTTTACCGGCAATTTTTTTATTGATTTTTCTCATCTATGAACATTGCAGTTTCAGAATCCGCAAAAATTTCCCGGGTCTAAGCACCTTTCATTTAAGGTTAGTTCAGGCGCACCATGAATTACAAAGCCCAGGACACTTCTTGATACCTCTTTCATCTGAAGTGGGCACTGACCTTTCCGTGGTGTCACCAGGGGAGTTGCCTTTAACACCCGTTATAGGTAGTGAGCGTTCACCCATAAGGACGTTAAAAGTTGGGTTGGGCTAGTAACAAATTTCTCTAAAAAGCAACATACTTTGAAAAAAAAGAACAAATAAACAGAAAAACAAACCCATCTAAAGTTGAGGACCCCCGCAAATGTTTTAAGGACTATGATCTGCCAATCTGCACATGGAATGTTCGCACTTTTATAGAGAAGGTGAAGTTTACGCACATCTGACAAGGGAATGGGGCTGATAGAATTTGCAGCGGCAACAAATGTCGTAGTCAGCAGTACCAGATTGAGACCTAAATACAAGAAATCAAATTTATTACGTTGTGATAGATGGAAGACATTCATCGAGCGTGTTTAATGTACGATCGTTTCAGGAGCAAACGTAAACTCGGACCACTACCTTGTTGCAGCAATGATACATACGCGATTAAACGTAGCAAATAAAACACGAACAGCGTACATCGACAAGCTTCAATCACCTGATAAAAAGAGAGAAGTGGAAAAGTGGGAGTCAGAAACAAAAAATTGAGATGTATAGGAGCCTGAATGAAGTCCGTAAATCCAAATAAAGAGTTAAACATCAAAGTGATGGCTTTGGTACAGGCACACCCTCCTGCAGAGTGTAGTGTGCTCAGGATACGGAAAGATCATTTTCTAAGCTGTTGGTATCCAATAGTAGCGAAGACGATGAAGATGCCGCAGATCCAATCCCAGAAGATTGTATTGAATGTAGGAGGCGATGACCTACCAGTCGGGCTGTTGAAAACCGCAGGCGAAACACTGATAAGGTGTATGGTCAGCTAGTTAGCACCATCTAGTAGGAAAACGCGTTTCCTACGATTAAAGCATGAGCGTCATGTTTTCGGTTCACAAGAAGGGACACTAGCACTCTACTGTGTGCTCAACCTACAGGGGCATTATCTGATCCCTATTGCTTAAAATATAGTGTGAGGTAAATAATTGGTCCATACCAATAATGATCCATACCAAATCCACCAGATATTTACCATGGGACAGATCCTGGAAAAGGCTCAAGATATGCAGATAGACACCTATCAACCTTCTACCGTCTTGGATTATAAAGCAACCTTCGACAGCCCTCTACGCTCAAAGGTATTCCAAGCCATGTTTTAAGTTACACCAATATCCACATTTTGCTTGGGCCGTTATAGTGCTTTACGGAAGTGGATCTTGTTTTGAGATTCATATTTTTTCGCCTCCTAGTCATTTTAGTGGGATATCGCACAACTGTTGGACCAGTATGCCAGGAAGCATGCATTTGTCCACGGAAAACATAATATGGCTGTATACAGGACCACAAAGAACAACATCGGAATAAATTTCTAAAGGATATCCGAACAATGTTGAACTTTTGTGGGGGAGGTATCCTAAGGAGAGGACCGATATGGGCCATTTTAGAATTTAAACTAAATTTGGACAAAATATGACGAAGGCCAAATTTTGGACCAAATCGGTTTATCAGTTCGAGAGTTATTGTGTTCTCCAGCTACTACATATGGTAGCATAGGGGCTTTTTACAACTTACGGCCAGTTTTCCTAAGAAGTATGGACTTGCCACTGAAAAACTTTTACCGTTGTAATTAATACAGCGATTGCAAGTTGCTTCAACAGAAATCAGAGTTAGTCAAGAGCAGGTCTTAAAGTGAACTTATCCGAAATTTTGTGTGGAAGGTACCCGAAGGAATGGGCAAATATGGTCCATATTCAAACCTGATCTATGTCTGGTAGATCTTTTGGGATGCGTAAAGTGTGGACCAAATCTGTCCTTCCCTTCAAGAGTTATAGTGCGCACAATTTTTCCGAATATTTCTTCGGACAAAATATTATGAAAGCCAAATTTCGGATCGAATCGGCAGATCCGTTCGAGTGTTATCTTGCGCTCCAACCACTACACACGGTGTCATAGGGGTTTTTTGAAGCTTTCAGACTATTTTCTCAGGAAGTATGGGGGCCGTGAATACAAGTTGTTACAACAAAAATCAAAACGATTCGAGAGCAGGTCCTAAACTGAACTTTTCCGAAAATTTGTGTGGGAAGAACGCGAAGGCGTGGACCGATTCAGTCCATATTGGAACCTCATCTGAGTTTGGTAGAAGTTTCACGATGTGTAAAGTATGGACCAAATCGGTTACTCCCTTCAAGAGTTATCCTGCGCACAAAATTTTCGAACATTTTCGAACTTTTGTGGGGGAGGTACCGGAAAGAGTGGGCCGATATAACAAATCTTCGAACTTAAACTAAGTTTGGACAAAATATTGCGAAAGCCAAATTTTGGACCAAATCGGTTAGTCCGTTCGAGAGTTATCGTGCGCACCAGCCAGACAGACAGACGGACGGACATTGCTAAATCGACTTCAAATTGTCTAAAATACATTTTGCCAAACATACTTGGGTCTAAAACCACTATTTCGATGAAGCACATTTTGCCCGTATGAAAGTGTATATGGTAATATTCAAAAAAGTTTTAATAAGTCGCGAACTGTTAATATATTTTATAAAATATGAATATATTTATATTAATTGAAGTGTTTTAGCCACGATCTCATAATATGAACAAATAATTTTCGTGGAAGCTGCGTTGGTGGTAATATAAAAAAATGGGAAAAATGTGTTGAAGTAAACAAGTTTTTTTGTGTTCTTTCTTGATTTCTGGCCAAACCACGAGAAACTCAAATCTGTGCTCAAAAAGAGAACTAAAAAATACCCCTTGGGCAAAATGGTTCTAGTGTACGACTTTTCGATATATACACTGCATCCCCCTAAAATCGATGCTGAAATTTTGAAGTTTTGATTTCAGTGTCGAATTTCGAATTTTTCTTATAATTAGAGGGTGCAACAAGATAATAATCGAAACTAGTACCTATATAGGATTGTAGAACTCGCGATTCCACGTCGTTCGATGTATATGTCATGAGTGTGCTCCGTACAGCTTCCTAGTAATAGGAGTCCAAAGGCGAAAATTTGGTGCGTAAATTTTCCGAAAAACCTATTTTTAGGCTTTAAAATTTACAACTGTCCTACAGGTACCCCTGAACCCCGCGTGATTTTAGTTTTTTTACGTGCCGGATCTAATAAGCCCTTCCGCGTTCGAATCCATCCACTAAAACGCCGGATATAGATACCTTGAAGGTAGGAAAATATGCAAAAATATATTTTGACAATTCCGCGAATTGAACCGCGATTTTCTTTGATTATTTTTACATAAATGAAATCCTTTATACGCGATTATTATATTTGCCAAAAAGGTGTGTCACAAATTACAAAGATTCGGGAGTAATATCCATCCGCAGTTCTTGAAGAATCTGTCTAAAATAATTTATATTGACGTATTTTTAATAGGGGGCGATTGAAATCGGATGCACCTTATAATCATATGCACATCGCGTAATTTTTGCCCACTTGAAGGTTTTTTGAATAGTAAGATGCAACTGATGGCACACTTTGGCCGCTGAATAAAACATGGGAAAATCCATGCATATTGATAGCCATGTACTCCCTGTATCCGAAAAGCACATGCACCTCAACTGATTTAAACGGATTCGCGAATTACACGCTTTTTATACCCTCCACCATAGTATGGAGGGTATATTAAGTTTGTTTTTTCGTTTGTAACGCATTGAAATACTCATTTGCGACCCTATAAAGTATATATATTCTTGATCAGGGTAAAATTCTAAGTCGATCTGAGCACGTCCGTCCGTCCGTCCGTCCGTCCGTCTGTGGTAATCACTCTAGCATCCACAAAAATAAAGATAGGACGCTGAAATTTTGGGAAAATGCGTCTTTTGTTTGCAGGCAAGTTCGATGATGGGCTATATCGGTCCACGTTTTGGTATAGCCCCCATATAACGGTACCCCCCGATTTACGGTATTTTGACGTTTTTAGCTACAATTTCAGACCGATTTGGCTATAATTTGACATTTAGGGTTCTTAAGTGTCAACAAACATATATAACAAAACTTGTGGACATAGGTCCACGTTTTGGTATAGCCCCCATATAACAGTACCCCCCGTTTTGCGGTATTTTGACGTTTTTAGCTACATTTTTAGACCGATTTAGCTATAATTTGAAATTTAGGGTTCTTAAGTATAAATAAACTTATATAACAAAAGTTGTGGACATAGGTCCACGTTTTGGTATAGCCCCCATATAACGGTACCCCCCCGATATACGGTATTTTGAAGTTTTTAGCTACATTATCAGACCGATGTAGCTATAATTTGACATTTAGGGTTCTTAAGTGTTAATAAACTTATAAATTAGAAGTTGTGGACATAGGTCCACGTTTTGGTATAGCCCCCATATAACGGTACCCCCCCGATTTGCGGTATTTTGACGTTTTTAGCTACATTTTTAGACCGATATAGCTATAATTTGACATTTGGGGTTCTTAAAAGTCAATAAACTTATATAACAAAAGTTGTGGACATATGTCCACGTATTGGTATAGCCCCCATATAACGGTACCCCCCGATTTACGGTATTTTGACGGGTTTAGCTACATTTTCAGACCGATTTAGCTATAATTTGACATTTAGGGTTCTTAAAAGTCAATAAACTTATACAACAAAAGTTGTGGACACAGGTCCACGTATTGGTATAGGCCCCATATAACGGTACCCCCGATTTACGGTATTTTGATGGGTTTAGCTACATTTTCAGACCGATTTAGCTATAATTTGACATTTAGGGTTCTTAAAAGTCAATAAACTTATACAACAAAAGTTGTGGACATAGGTCCACGTATTGGCATAGCCCCCATATAACGGTACCCCCCGATTTACGGTATTTTGACGTTTTTAGCTACATTTTCAGACCGATATAGCTATAATTTGACATTTAGGGTCCTTAAGTGTTAATAAACTTATATAACGAAACTTGTGAACATAGGTCCATGTTTTGGAATAGCCCCCATATAACGTTAACGCTCGATTTCAGGTATTTTGACGTTTTAAGTCACATTTCTAGACCGAATTAGCTATAATTTGATATTTAGGGTCCTTAGTGACCAAAAGACTTATATTTTGGTATAGCCCCATAAAACGGTATCTTCCCGATTTTCCGTATTTTGAGAATTTTACCTACAAGTTTTAACCGAATTAGCTGTAATTTGAAGATTTGACATTTGAAGTTCTTAGTGGTCACCACACCTCTCCACCAAAAATTGTCAAGAAAGGTCCATGTATGGATAAAGCCCCCATATAACGGTACCTCCCAATTTTTAGTAATTTGATGATTTTTAGCTATAATATTAAACCGAACTAGCAGTATTTTGACATTTGAAGTTCTTAGTGGTCACAACACCTCTCCATCAAAAATTTTCAACATAGGCCCATGTTTGGATATAGCTCCCATATAACAGTACCCACCGTTTTTCAGTAATTTGGAAATTTTAGCTACAAGTTTTAACCGAACTAACTGTAATTTGACATTTGAAGGTTGTAGTGGTCACCACACATCTGCATCAACAATTTTCAACATAGCCCCAATATAACGATACCTCCCGATTTTCGGTACTTTGAGCATTTTACTTAAAATGTTTAACATTTTCTGTAATTTGAAATTTAAGAGCCAACAAAAATTGTTCATTTAAGTTCATATTTTCGTATAGCCCACATATGAGGGTACCTCCGAACTAGCTGTTAATGACATTTGAAGTTCCCACTTTATGCACCGATATTCGGTATTTTGAGGATTTTAGCTACAATTTTTAACCGAATTAGGAGTTATTTGACATTAAAGACTCCCATCAAAAACTGTCAACATAGGTCCATGTTTTATTATAACCCCTAAATAACGGTACCTCCCAATTTCTAGCCCACCAAAAATTGTCAACATACTTAGGCACCATAAAAAAGGGCCTCCCGAATGAATCATTTTATGTACATTATCTGACATTTTAACGTACCCATGTAAAGTTGAAGACAGGAATGAAAACTAAGTATTCCATTTTAGTTCAGAATATTTTATGGTGGAGGGTATGAAAAGTTCGGCCCGGCCGAACTTAACACTTTTTTACTTGTTAATTTATGTGTTTTTTCTTTGGTTGTAATTTCATTATTACGCTCTACTACTTATTTCTATTGCTTATCTCAAAAAGCAAATATACTTTCACGATGGCAAATTATTTTCCTTGTAATAGTTTTAGCAAAATTCTTCAGGTTTTGTATGGAAAATTAGCGAAATAGTAGAATAACTCCCAAAAATATTTCTCCAATTTTTCGCATTAAACCAAAATATATATTTTTGAAATAAATTTCAACAATACGTTTTCGTCTTTTGTTGTTGCTGTAATATGCATGCAATGAACCCAATCTTTATAATTTTGGTCTCACATTTGTCTATGCGTTCATTCTGTACGTATTTTTAATTTATTTTTTAGAGATTTTTATGGACTCTGCATTAGAATAAATAAAATTTACCCCAAGATTTCTTCATTATTTTTTATTTTCCGCGAAAATAAAAATAAAATTTGCAAATATTTTAGCATCTACGGATAGATATCAAATTCTGTTAACGATTTATGTATACATTTTTTTATTACAACCCAAAGGGAATTTTTAAATATTTTTTTCTTTATAAGGAAACAAAACCCCCTATAACTTTTGGGTGCAGCATCCAATTTTGTGAACGCGAACATATTTGAAACCACAATTTTTTTCTTAACGTAAGAACCAAAAATCGCGGATGTGCTCGCAAAAAAAATTTTATTTTTTTTTCAATGGTATTGAAAAGGAAATTTGGAATTTACCATTTGCATAAATTCTGAGGGTATAAAAACACATACCGTCAAACAAATATAACACTTTACAAATCACTGATGCTACCCGTACTAATGTACGGTTCCGAAACCTGGGTACTTGCGCAAGCAGATAAGGCGGTGCTTGGTGTGCTTGAGAGAAACATTCTTCGATAGATCTACGGGTCAATCTGCGTTGACCGTGAATACCGACGTCATATGAAACACGGGCTGTATCAGCTATAAAACGACATCAGTAAGGTCAAACCTATCGAGATATAACGATTGCTTTACCTAGGCCATTCACAAGAATAAGCGATGTTGAACGCGCTATAAATGAATATAAATACTGAATTGCCAAGGCTTCGATGGAGTAAATAAGAGGAAGACGAGATCGAAGAGCGCGGTGTACCAAATTGGAGAAATAAAGCAGCAAATAGAGAGGAATGAAAATCTTTTCTTAGTTCTGCCTATAGGATAAATGTGCTGTAGATTACCAACTAAGTAAATAAGTTTTGGCAGCTAAGTTTGTTGTCGACATATGTCAAAAATTTTTATTCGATAAGATTCTTGACCACAAGGAACCCAAGAAGCCAAACACTAGCTAATTTCATCTGAAAATATAGCTACTATTGTCAAGATATCCGATATCGGATGATATCGTTATATAGAAGCTAATCCAAAACGTAGACCTCTATCCACCATTTTTGGGAGAGAAGTTTTTAGATCGATTTGAACAGTAAATGCTAAACAGTACCATTATATAGGGGCTATATTTTTGGTGGATAAGTTGTTTGACCACTAGTAGATTGTCACATTATAGCTAATGTAGTCCAAATATATTGTAAAACCAGTAAAAACGTCGTTTAGTTCGGACGGGCCGAACTTTATATACTGTATTGAAGTGAACAAGAACAGTTAGTTTATTTTCGTACTAAGACACAAATTTTCCGAACATTTTCGATTTTTTCTGGGGGAGGTACCGGAAGGAGCGGGCGGATATAGCCCATCTTCGAACTTAAACTAAGTTTGTACAAAATATTACGAAAGCCAAATTTTGGACCGAATCAGTTGATCCATTCGAGAGTTATCGTGCGCTCCAGCCAGCCAGGCAGACAGACATACGGACATGGCTATATCAACTCCAAATTGTCTGAAACGGATTTCGTTCAAACATACTTGGGGTCTAAAACCATTATTTCGATGAGGCACATTTTGCCCGTATAAAAGTGTATATACCCTCGTTAGCATAAATGCTGAGGGTATAAACATCTCACATAAATGTTAAACGAATATTTACAACATTAAATAATCCTTCAATATTTTTTTTTTAATATGCACAACTTTCAAACTATCCGAAAAAATATACTAATGGTATCTTTACATTCAGTTTTCCATATAACTTGGCAACAAACAAATTTAAAAAAGGTCGATTTTATCACATGCAAAAAAAACTCCTAATAAATGTACCATTATAACGGCCAATAATCCTTTAATGCACTACTAACTTTTATTTTTAGGTCCACCAGTAAGTTTACACAAAGATTGCATTAATACTTTTCGACTTTGCTCTAGGACACTTTTCGGTCTTTTTCCCGCTATATTTGAATTTCGCCCACAGTGCGACCATGAGATACCCTAAACCCGTGTTACATGATTTGGTTAACATTATAAAATTGACCAGTACTTACTTGATAAAAATATATAAAAATTTAATGAAAATAATATTTCGTAGTCGGCCATTTGTTAAATAACTGTGTAATATTTTCCAATAAAAAACACTGGATTTTAAGATGTTTCCTTTAAGATCATTTAGTGCTCTGCTAAATAAATGTATTGTTTTCTTTAAACAATATAAAGAATAAGGTCTCTTTTGGCGCTAGCAACTGCCTGTAACTACTTAATTGGAAAGCTCCAGTGACGGAGGATACCTTCATACTTCGTGCAAGTAGTTGAGTGGGACAGCCGATGACTTTCACAAGTTAGCCTGCAAGAAGTTTTCCAGAGCTGAAATATCACCATCGTTCTTCAATTTAGTTTTTTTTTTTATCTTGTAAATTTTTTTTTTTGAATAATTTAAACCATCAACTGTGCCGATTCCTCAACATTTAGTATCTCATTTGCCAAACTCAATGAATTCATCGTAATCTTGTTTTTTTTTTCACAGCGATGGTCCTACAAATGTTTATTCAACACTTGTCGGTTATCATGATGTAAATTAAATATCTATGTAGATGGTTGTTTCGCCATTGCCTTTTGGTCTTGTGTAAAAAGCCCTTCAACAAAGTTAGCCATTAAACAAGTAAAAAAGCATTAAGTTCGGCCGGGCCGAACTTTTCATACCCTCCACCATAAAATATTCTGAACTAAAATGGAATAATTAGTTTTCATTCCTGTTCGCAACTTTAAGTGGGTACGTTAAAATGTCAGATAATGTACATAAAATGCTTCATTCGGGAGACCCTTTTTTATGGTGCCTATATCTAACTATGTATGTAGACAATTTTTGGTGGGCTAGAAATTGGGAGGTACCTTTATATAGGTGTTATAATAAAACATGGGCCTATGTTGACAGTTTTTGAGCCTTTAATGTCAAATAACTCCTAATTCGGTTAAAAATTTTAGCTAGAATCCTCAAAATACCGAAAATCGGTAATATTATAACTAATTCGGTCTAGAAATGTGACTTAAAACGTCAAAATACCTGGAATCGGGCGGTAACGTTATATGGGGGCTATTCCAAAACATGGACCTATGTCCACTAGTTATATAAGTTTATTGACACTTAAGAACCCTAAATGTCAATTTATAGCTAAATCGGTCTGAAAATGTAGATAAAAACGTCGAAATACCGTAAATCGGGGGGTACCGTTCTATTGGGGCTATACCAAAACGTGGACCTATCTCCACAACTTTTGTTATATAAGTTTATTGATACTTAAGAACCCAAAATGTCAAATTATAGCTAAATCGGTCTGAAAATGTACCTAAAAACGTCAAAATACCATTAATCAGCGGGCACCGTTATATGGGGGCTATACCAAAACGTGGACCTATGTCCACAAGTTTTATTATATAAGTTTACTGACATTTAAGAACCCTAAATGTCAAATTATAGCTACATCGGTCCGAAAATGTAGCTAAAAACGTCAAAATACCGTAAATCGGGGGTACCGTTCTATGGGGGCTGTACCAAAACGTGGACCTATGTCCACAACTTTTGTTATATAAGTTTATTGATACTTAAGAACCCTAAATGTCAAATTATAGCTACATCGGTCTAAAAATGTAACTAAAAACTTCAAAATACCGTAAATCGGGGGGTACCGTTATATGGGGGCTATACCAAAACGTGGACCGATATAGCCCATCTTCGACGGCGAAAAAAATGGTATTCCCCAATTTTCAGCGAAATCGGTCAACAAATGCGACCTGTATGTTGCGAACGGACGGACGGACGGACATGCATAAATCGACTCAGAAAGTGATTCTATGTATATCCCTAGAAGGAACTATGGGTCTATCTTGCTTCCTTTTGTATGTTACATACAAATGCACTAACACATAATACCCCTTACCACATAGTGGTGTAGGGTATAAAAAGGAAAACAAAAAAGTATTTCGTGAAATTGTTTCTCATTCGGTCCTACTCACTGATACATACATAAAAATATATTCATCTGATAAGAGAAATTTGATGGAGTCACTGAGTTTTGGCAAGGTTTAAGCAAATATTTGTTTTCATTTTAAAATTTTAATGCCATAACATTTGCCAACAACAAAGGTATGCTATACGAATGTGTGTTCATGCATGTGTGTGCAAGTAAATACGCTACATTAACTGTTAGTAAAGTTAACATATAGGAATTTATTTAAACACAATTTGATTATATCAGTGTCGCCAAGCACTCGACTTGTCAATCGAGACATTCCTTCCAGTCCTTTAGTTTCATCTACTAAAAATTGTTAACATAGGTCCATGTTTTGGAAAAGCCCCCATAAGACGTTACAGTCATATTATGTGGCATTTAGAGTTCCTAATGGTCAAAAACCTTATTATAGTCTATGTTTCGGAATAGCAAACATATATGGGGTACCACTCGATTTCAGTATTTTTTATCTACACGTAGACCGAATTAACTTATTTATATAATTTTATATTCTAAACTTTTCCAGTTTTGTGATATCAGTTTCAACTTGTTCTTTCCATCGGAGCTTTCGCCTTCCCTTAGGACGTATACCATCAAGTGTCTCGTCAAAATGACATTTCTGGCGGTGTAATCTTTATACATCCTATTGACATGACCCAGGCAAGGCAATCGTTGTAACTCCATACCTGTTACATATCAATGTCGGTAGCCTGGTAAAAATCACTCCTTACAAAGTAATGAGTACGGTGACAAAGAGCGTGTGTGTCCGACTAGGGTTGTGTGTTCAACGCTCGCTATCGGAACGCGATTTTTTGTTAACAAAATCAACAAATAAACATTTGGCTGTGCATATGTAAGCATTTAAACACCCATTAATGTTCGCGTGGCATAGTGTGGTCGGCTATAAATAAGAAGTTTGCATGTTCAATTCCGACAGAGAGCAAAATAAAATAAAAATATAAAGTGTGTTGAAATTGTTCTAAAAATAGAACATACTGTTTTGAGCTTATTTTTCAACTTCTAGTGTTCATAGAATTACTAGCTACTCTATTGGTTATAGAATAATTACATCTTCAGTGCGACATGCCCTTGGTAAAATAATGCGTTAGTAGGGGGTTAGTAGGAGGTCAAGACTGGCTAAAATCAACTTAAAGCAATTCCTAAGAAAAGTCATGTTAAACACTGTGGTGACTACCGACTTATCCGCTGAATGAGCCACACTCTTAAAATATCCCTTAAAATTATATGCAACAGAATTTATAAAAAATGTGAACAAGCTATGGGGGTAAATCAATTCGGCTTCAAAGAAGGCATGGGGACTAGGGAAGCAGTATACTCTGTTCAGGTCATTATTCAAAAATGTCGAGAGGCTAACAAGGATAATTTTTTATGCTTCATCGACTATGAGAAAGCATTTGACACAGTGAACCACGACAAATTAATGGAAATACTTTCGTCAATTGGGATAGATGACAAAGAACTCAAGTGCATTCGGAGTCTGTACTGACGTCGAACTGCACAGATTGATGTCAACGGCAATCTTACCGACGATATACCGATATCAAGAGGGGTCAGGCAAGGCAAGGCAATGTATCTTATCTCCGTTGCTGTTTAACATATACTCAGAGAGAATTTTCCAAGAATCCGTCAAAAATATAAAAGAAGGAATAAAACTAAACGGAGCTTTTATTAACAACATCCGATATGCAGATGACACCACAGTATTAGCCGAAAGTATATCCGGACTTCAAAAACTAGTAAATGAACTCACTTCACGCAGCGAATCATATGGTCTTAAAATTAACACACACAAAACAAAACTGATGATTGTTAGTAAGAAAAATTCGCACAACGAAACAATGTTAAAAATGAACAACGCACACGTCAAGAGAGTACAAAGTTTTAAATAACTCGGGGTTCTTATTAATGACCAATGGGATCCCTCAAAGGAAATAAGATGTCGTATAGAAATGGCAAGAGATGCATTCTTCAAATATAAAAAAAAGTTTTGACCAACCATAATATAAACATTGAGACAAAAGTACGATTTATTAAATGTTATGTATGGTCAGTCTTATTATACGCTGCAGAAGTCTGGACCATTAAAGCTGCCGACATAAAAAGACTAGAAGCTTTCGAAATGTGGGTTTATCGAAGAGTATTAAAAATACCCTGGACTGCACGCGTCACAAATCTCTAAGTACTGATAAAAATGAACCATACAATTTGGAATTAAGTCTGTGTTTTGGGTATTTAAACTTTGTACCTGAAATTTGTTGGAATAGGTCCACGTTTTCATATAGCCTCCACAGAACGGTGCCTGCCGATTTTCGGTATTTTCAAGGTTTCAGTCACCGAAATGGTTGAAAGTTGGTATTTAGTTTTTGTTTTGGGTATACAGCTTTACACAGGAACTTTGTCGGAATGGGTCCACGTCTTCGTATAGTCCCCATAGAACGGTACCCGCCGATTTTTGGTATTTTCAAGATTTCAGTCACCGAAATGTTTGAAATTTAATATTTATTCTTCGTTGGGGGTATAAAAGTCTCCACCTAAATGTTGTCGGTGTAGGTTCACGACTTCATATAGGTACCTTCCGATTTTCGGTATTTTGAAGGTTGTGGTCTCAACATCCCACCGAAATTGCTAAAATTTGGTATTTTTTGTATAAAACTTTCCAGCAGAAATTTGTCATTATAGGTTTTCATATAGCCCCTATAGAACGGCACTCACAGATTTTCGATATTTTGAAAGTTTTAGCCAAGGGTACCATTTTAACTGGTACAAAACATCCCTTGCAAAAAATCATACAGCATACATACTTCCACGTTTTGCCAAATACTCCATGAGAGGGTACCATCCGATTTAATAGTTTTTGAAGATTTTAGTCACATTTTCCTGCAGAATTGGTTGTTAATTGGTATAATGTGTTCCTAGAAGATAAAAAACTTACCCGCAAAAAAACTATCCATGTACGTATATGTTTGTTTTTGCTAACACCCATGAACCGGTATTGTCCAATTTTATGTATTTCGAGGGGTGTTTGTCAAACTTTCGGACCGAGATTGGAGTAATTTGGTATTATAATTAGGTAGAGGATAGAAAGAACAACGATGTGCTCTTAAAGAGTGTTGCTACATTTTCCTTCTGAAGTGGATTTTGGAATCTCAATGGGTAGAAACCCTCCGCACAGGAAACGATGTGCTCTTTTAAAGAGTGTTGCTACATTTTCCTTCTGAAGTGGATTTTGGAATCTCAATGGGTAGAAACCCTCCGCACAGTATACAGTGATTATCATCAGTTAATGTATTATTCTCCTCCAACGTAGAGAAAGAGCTTAGTTACTAATTGTTCATATTTACTTCAATACAGTGGTGGTGGAGGGTATAAAAATTTCGGCTGGGCCGTTCTTACTTGTTTATTGTATATGGTGCAGAGCTCCGAATACTCGCTCGAATTCCACTCGCGAATGAAACTCTTCTCGAATTCGAGCTAGTTGAGAGGGGCAACTTGCCTCCTCCCACTATCAAACAAAAACTTAGCCCATCATGATGGAATCTCTCAAATAAAACGCTTGCCGTTAATATTGTCACAATTTTTAATTCAAATGCAAGATATTCAATCATGAAAAATGATTTTCTAGTTTTAAATGTATTTATAAATAAAACACTGTAACTTAATTTTTTTAATTATATATTATTTTCTAGTTTTTAGTGCGTTTATAAAATAAAACACTGTAACTTATTAATTTTATAATTATTTTTAACTTTTTTGTAAATACATTTTTAAGATTATAAATTTTATTTGTATATACTTGAGATTATAAATGATATTTAATGATGGGCTTACATTTATTAATTAAATGTATAATGTTAGTTAAAATTTATTTAGGATGGTAGTTTCTACTCCTTTTGATTTTAGTTAACGCTTCGTTATTACACGGATTCGTTCCTGTTAGTTTCGAGCAATCCAGTTCTTCTATTCTTAATCCATCCAGCGATCTTACACGACTCAATGCCACATATGCTTGCCCTTCTTTGAAAAGCTTTGATCCTAGATACACCACTGCGTAGTCCACAGTTGACGCTTGTAATTTATGAACAGTTGAGGCCCATGATAGTATCAGCAGTTCCGTAACTGAAATTAGAAGAAAAATTGAAAATTGTATTGTTTTTGGCTGAATCATATGTCTACCAATTCAATCAAAGTCAACACTTACTGACCTAACCTATTGCTCCATTAACTAATCCCCTTTTTTGATCAATGTTAGATCGGAGCTTCACATTTTCTCCAACAAAAATTTTCAAAGTTTTTGGTAATCCGGCGGTCTTATCGAAGTCACTAAATGATCTTGTGTTAGTATAGTATATATTTTAACATTTCGATGTTTGAACCACTGCAGCACAGCTGTGTTGTGATCTTCTTCTTGCTTATTCGTTTCAATTGTAAATTCTTCCGTTCCATCTTTTAAAATTATTTTTTACAGTATTTCAAAATGTTCTGCTTTCATTTCTCCAGTGCGTAGTGCATTCAGCAGCTCTGCAAAGGTATTATCACCTTGTTGCCTCATGTTTTCTGTGAGTTCACAGAGCGTAAAGAGGTGATACAAATTTGTTGCTGGCTTTAGATGTTGAGGTTGTTTATACACGGGATTTCGTGATCTGTTGATAGGCGGTAACTGCATCAAATCTTCAAAGAGAAGACTATTTATACCACCAAAAAACTCGTCATCCTTATTTTTCAGCTCTTTTAGTCGAAAATCTATCATGCAAAGCATTTGATAAGATACCATAGATATTTCGTCTGTTATGATAAACTCAATATCTCTCCATTGCTGTCGCATGATTCTTAGATAGTTTCCAGTAAGCGGTGACATTCCCGTAATTTTACTATCTTTTTCAACTGACAGCTTTAGCGTAGTGGGATATTCCTTCGAACTTCCAAACAACCTCCTCTGAAAATCAAAACAACACCACCGAACTTCTGAACCTCCGAACAACCTCCACCGAAATTCCGAACAACCTCCTCCGAACTATCCCCTCTCACCTTTTCACTTTTAACGGAACCACATGACCAAATTACAGCCAATTTAGGCCGAAAATGTATATTCAAACTTTAAAATGCCTGAAATCGGGTGGTACCGTTTATATGGGCTATACCAAAACCTGGACCTATGTCCACAATTTTTGGTGGAGAAGTTTCTCCAAATTACAAGTTACAGCCAATTCGGCCTAACAATGAAGATAAAATCCTTAAAACTCTTGAAATCGGGTGGTACCGCAATATTGGGGCTATACCAAAACCCGGTCCTATGTTCAGAATTTTTGGTGAGGAAGTTTCTGTACCATTAGGAACCCCAAATGCCAAACTACAGCCAATTCGGGCTGAAAATGAAGATAAAATCTTCCGGTACCTAGTGGTACCGCTGTATGTGAGCTATAGAAAAAAGGACCCCTATTGGTTTTGTTTTCATATTCATGTATTATCATCCAAATCTGAAAAGTGTTCAAAGTTTTAGTTCGATTGGTCAACTGCAACTGTGTTAAAAATGAGTTACCGGATTTGAACTAAACGAAAACCAAAGCAAGTTAAATAAAACACTGTAAAAACGTATATACCAAAAATTGTGGACAAAGGTCTATGTTTTGGAATAACCTTCATGTAACAGTACCTTCAGATTTCTGGTATTTTGAATATTTCATCTACATTATTTATCCGAATTTGCTGGAATTTAGGACACAGAGTAGTCAAAAACCTCTCCACTAAAAAGTGTAGATATAGGGCAACGTTGTGGTGTAACCCTCATATGCCGGTGCAGTCCGATTTAAGGTTTTTTTAGGTATTTATCTACATTTCCGTCTAGATAAAAAAACATCTCTACCTGAAGTTGTGAACATACATAGATCCACGCTTTGGATCTGTGCCCCACTCTTGAGGCATTTTGAAATTCTCATCTCATTCTCATTTTTGGCCCAAAATTTTTGTGATTGGTAATTAGGGTTCTCACTGCAGTGCTCAGAAATATTCCCCACCACAAATTGTGGACATCGGTATTTTCGTAAGACAAGAATACTATTCACGGTGCTCTTGAAACAAGTTTAAATGGAAGGTGCTTACACCTGCGAAGTTTTTGCGGATTCTGAAACTACAACGTTCATAGATGAGAAAAATCAAAAAACAAAAAAAATCGCCGGAGCGCTTTTTAAATAAATCGCGATTCAAGTTGACATTTTTAAGGGTTTTTTAGGTTTTCACGATTTTGCTTGGAAACCGCTAGTCTTATCGAAATTGGATGAAAGCAAATTTTGTAGCTGTGAAAATTCTTTACAAGAGTGACTTTTATGTTATTCTCGTAGGTTTTACCGTTTTTGAGATATAGAAGTTCAATTTGGGACAATGCACTGACTGTATCGCCCCTTTATAAAACAATATCATGAAGGGTGCGCCTTAACTGACTTTTAATGAAAAACGCTTACACAGTGGACGTTTTTGTGAATTCTGAAACAGCAATGTTCATAGATGAGAAAAATGTCAAAACAAGACAAAATTGCTGTAGGGATTTTTCAATAAATCGCGGTCAAAATTCACATTTTTAGGTGCTTTTTAGGTTTTCACGATTTTACTTGGAAACCGCAAGTCCTATCGGAATGGGTCTAAAGAAAATGTTGTAGCAGTGAAAATTCTCTAGAGGATTGATGTTTATGATTTGTTCCCAGGTTGTGCCTTTTTTGAGATAAATACGCTCAGGTTACATTTTTAGGTTTTTTTGTTAGGGTTTCGCGATTTTGCTTGAATGCGGCAAGTCTTATCAATAAGGGACCTGAGAAAATCTAGAGCTGTGAAAATTCTCTACAAGACTGGCTTATGAAATTTTTCCTAGGTTGTACCATTTTTTGAGATATATAAGTTTGAGTTGGGAAATAGCATTCATGACATTGTTTTATAAGGAGACGATACAGAATTGAATAGAATTTGAATTGTCCAAATTGGAACTTCTATATCTCAAAAACGGTAAAGCCTACGAAAATATCATAACGGTTACTCTTTTAGAGAATTTTTATAGCAACAACATTTTCTTTATTCCTATATTGATAGGACTTGCGGTTTCCAAACAAAATCGCAAAAACCTAAACAACCCCTAAAAATTCAACTTAAATCGCGATTAATTTAAAAAGCGCTCCGGCGATTTTTTTTGTTTTTTGATTTTTCTCATCTATGAACATTGTAGTTTCAGAATCTGCAAAAACTTCCCAGGTGTAAGCACCTTCCATTTAAATTTGTTTCAAGAGCACCGTGTATTTATTGCATATTAGCTCGGAATATTTTTTCATGTAGCGTATACAAAGTTTGGCTAAGCACGGTTTTTATTTGTTTTCCCTTTGTGTTGTCATTTGAAAAGTATACACTTATTTAAAGAGTTAAACAAAAAGCAAAAAACGTGTAAATTTTAATTGAAAAACTTCGCATACTGAAATAACATTTAATTTAAAATACACTCTTGATTCTGAATTGTTTTCCATATATTTTGCCAATAGATTTTCTAGCCAGAAACGTAACCAAACTATTTTAATTAATGTCAAGAGCACCATTACAGGTGCATATACTCGTGCACACATACACTTACGTTGTATATTTCTAACAAAAGCTTGAACGTTGAATGGTTATTGTTGTATAGAGTGGCGAACTTCTGTTGCACAGAAAAATTGCACTTTTAAGTATTGTTTCATGTTTGTAAAATGAATCCTGTTTGCTTGGTAGGGACACGACAATTGTGCCTCACATCTGAGTGTGTGCGTGTCCAGAACACATTTCAGTCATTTAGTGAATGGGATATGCAGATGGCTCTATTGTCTGTTCTACGTTATGACAGTGAGCTTTTTATTTTGAGTTCCAAAGAACCAATAAAAACCAATAGCTATAGGGTATGATTCGAAAGTTAGAAATATATCTATATATGTATGTATATTGAAAACAAATAGAGGTCTTCGAAATATGTACCAACAAACAACAGTTTAAAATCCTCTAGAAATTGAATAATATCGAAGCTAGTACAACCGAGATTCGTGATTTAGATTTTTTACACCAATGTTTTAAGAAGAATATAACGAAAAAATTTTTACATTGGAAGAAAATATATAGTGTTGGGAGTAACACATATTTTGGAGAAATTTAAGGAAAAAAGCTATATATTAACTGGATTTGTTGCGGATGTAGGCGATTTGTTAATGATGCGCAACTCAATGGTTCGATGTTCGGGTTGTAGGTTTGCTCTAGCCCCTTCTCAGCAATATTTAATACAATAAATTGTAGTATACTTTGGATTGGATCCCAGGCCAGGCGATTAACCCAATCCCCGCGGTGTACCATGTGGTACCACTTGTAAAGTTGTAGTCGTTTACTCTATAGAATAACAAATCCATAGATTGAACATATTTATATTAAAACAAGTAAACAAATGATATGGTCGGACGGGCCCGACCATGTGATACCCTACACCACTATCACTTCAATTAGCTACTAGCTCATCAAAATTCTTTTACTTTACAAATAAATTTATTGTAAGAATAAAAATTGTGGATTTTACCACCTTATCAAGTCAACCTTAAGTAATAATACAATAATTCTTCCACAAACAATCCAGAAGGGAAAATGGAGACTTCTCATATATTAATGAGGGCACCCCGAACCATATTGGCTCAATAATATTCGACGTACAGTTTATTGCCGCGTCCGAACGGCGTGTCCTGAGACTCCACTTGTAAAGAAGTTGTTCATGGCTGAAATACTCAGGAAATGTCACCAACATTACTTACTTACTTAGCTTGCCCGTTACAGAACATTTGTTCCATAGACCGAATTAAGAAAAGATCTCCATTTCTTTCTGTTTAGTGCTTCGCTTTCTGGAATACCGCGCCTTGTCATCTCTTCATCCACTTGTTTGCGCCATCTATTCATTGGCCTGCCAATTCTGCGTGCACCGCCATGTGGCTCGAATTTATACGTCATCGCTCATTCTTATTATATGGCCTAGCCAACGCAATCGCTGCATCTCGATACGTTTAACTATATTAATGTCGTTGTATAGCAGATACAGCTCGTGGTTCATACGACGTCCATATTCACCGTCAACGCAGATTGGTCCGTAGATCTTTAGAAGAATTTTCCTCTCAAACACGCCAAGCACTGCCTTTTTTGCTTGCGCAAGTACCCAGGCTTCGGAACCATACATCAGCACGGGTAGTATCAGTGTTTTGTAAAGCGTTATTTTTGTTTGATGAGTTGTGGCTTTGTTTTTGAAGTGCTTACTTAAGTCAAAGTAGCATCTGTTGGCCAATACAATTCTTCTCTTTATTTCACAACTGATGTCGTTTGTTGTGTTTACGGAGGTGCCGAGGTATACGAAGTCTTTTACTACCTCAAAATTATAGGAACCAACTTCAACAGTTAATCCGAGCTCAATGGACGCATTGCACGTCGACAACATCAAATTGGTCTTCTCGCCGTTTACCGCCAGACCCACTCAGGCAGATTCTCCTTCGACCTTCATAAAGATATCGGTTACTTCTTTTACTGATCGTGCCATGATGTCTATATCATCAGCATAAGCAAGTAGCATGTGGCTATAGGTGTAGATTGTACCACTTCTTTTGACGTTTGCCTCTCGAATAACCTTTTATAGCAGGATGTTGAAAAGATCACACGAAAGGCTGTCTCCTTGTCTGAAACCTCTTTTGGTACAAAACTCTTCGGAGAGGTTCTTTCCTATTTTAACTGAAGCTCTTATGTCAGTTAGAGTCATTTTACAAAGCCGAATGAGCTTTGCGGGAATACCAAATTCAGACATGACTTGGAATACCTTTGAACGTAGCGAGCAGTCGAAGTCTGCTTTATAATCGACAAAAAGGTGGTAGGTGTTGATCTGCATCTCTTGGGTCTTCTCCAGGATTTGCAGCAGGGTAAATATCTGGTCAATCGTGGACTTGCCAGGTCTAAAGCCGTATTGGTATGGTCCAATTAGTTCGTTGACCATGGGCTTTAGTCGTTCGCACAATATCCCTGACACTATCTAGTAGGCGATAGGGAGAAGATTTATGCCCCTATAGTTGGAGCATAAAGTCTTATCTCCTTTCTTATGGACGGGACACAGGATGCTCAGGCTCCTATCGTCGGGTACGCGTTCTTCCTGCCAAATTGAGCTAACTAGCTGATTCATTCGCCTTATCAGCGTGTCGCCTACTGTTTTAAACAGCTCGGCTGGTAAGCCGTCGGCTCCTGCTGCTTTGTTATTCTTCAGCCGGTTGATTGCTGTTTTTACCTCATCTTGGCCGGGCGGTATACATTCTATACCATCTTCTGGGATTGGATCTGTGGTATCATCGTCTTCGCTACTATTGGATACCAGCAGATTGGAGAAATGTTCCTTCCATATCCTGAGCACGCTATCTGTATCTGTTACCAGATTACCTTGCTGGTCTCTACAGGAGGATGTGCCTGTACCAAAGCCATCTGTTTGATGTTTCACTCTTTGGTAGAATTTTCGGACTTCATTCTGGCTCCTGTACATCTCGATTTTTTCACACTCCCGCTTTTTCATATCTCTCTTTTTCCTGCGGAAAAGACGTTTCTCCTCTCTCCTTTTCTCCCGATACCTCTCTCGTGCGCTACGCGTTTCTACTGATTGTAATGTAGCCCTATATGCCGCATTCTTCTCTTCGTCGCCAACATTACTGTGGGGTATTTTGCCACCATTGAAAATTGTATGTTGACTGGCCGGAAAAATTCATATTCAATTATACGTCAGAAGGCTGTGGGTGGCTTCGCATTCACAAAAATGTGTATTTCAAAAAAAAAATTTAACAAAAGCGACACCGAGTACATTTTGCAGAAAATGGCTAAGCGACCACATGCTGTAATATATGTATAAAAATCCAATTGGACAATTAATACGCTGAGGCTCCACGTAATTTGCAATAATGCCAGAAATGGGAATTTCTCCGCCATGATAGAGACAATTTGTAGCATGGAAGGAAACTGTGGCTCTCTACACAAAACCCACTATATATATTAGGGAGTGAGCCTGTTATCTAGCAGACACATTATCGCTATTTGCAGCAGGGAAAGCGTCAGTAGCTCTTTTTTCATATGTCGACTACTTTGCTATGCCATTCAGGAAGTAAAATATGGACCAAAAATAAAATTTTTATATCTTTCATACAAAAGTAATGGTCCATTTCACGCGCTAAATAATATCAGATCATTGTCCAAAATTGTAGGCATCTTCTTCGACCTAAACTCTTATCTCGTGCAAAATTTCTAGAGTTTTTATGATTACGCTACAAACAAATAACTGTATATATTAGGCTGTAGCTCTGTTATCTGACCTCGCACATCAACATAATTGGCATCAGTGGAAAGGCCGAGAGATCGTCTTCCAAATATAAGTCACGTGGGCGAAATGTGCCTTCGAAGAATAAAGATATAAGCTATATATTCAAAATTTTCACCCATAAGTTGTGGTCCATTTAACCCAAAATATTATCTGATCACCATCTCATTTTGCAAGCTTCTTTTTTGCCACACACTCTTAACTTATTTAAAATTTCGAGACAGTCGGACTATTATTGCAGCTACAAAATTGGATAAAAATTATGTTTTTGGTCCATTTCACCCGCTAAATATTTCACGATCATTACCAATAAAAATAGGGGTATAATCCGATATGAACCTGACCTCCATGCAAATTGATTACAATTTATAATGGACAGACGGACGGACGGACACACATCTCAAAATCGCTTTATCTCGTCGAAATATGAAGATTGGTATACCACATTGGGTGTCTAGGACCGATATTTCGCGGTGTTGGATGAATTTTTGCCAAAACAAACTTATACCCTTTCCTCATAGTGGTGTAGGATACAACCAGTAAAATAGAACTATATTGGGAGGGGCCGACTACGTGATACCCAACACCATTTCCCCTGGGCACTAGTTTTCCGCAGAAGTTTTTAATATGATTGCGAAGTCTCCCTTGTTCCTTCGGGGATATTGTGGGAATATATGTATGTATGTATGTATGATTGCGACACGTTATATATTATTTTTATTTTTTCGTAATAGACAGATGGGCCATTATGGCTACATACATATACATTAGGCCGGGGCGATTTGTATGGGATTGAACTGACCAAAAAAGTCCACTAGAGCATAGGTCTACAGTGAAAATCGAGCCTCCCGATTTTGACTTTAAGCTTTTTATCCACGGTTTTTAGACATTTTGGCATATAACAGCCAAACGATTGAGATTTTCGATCAAGCACAAGGACAACAATTGTAGCCATGACAGCAGCTGCATTGCAACGCTCCTTCAGGCAGTTTTGGCTTGAGAAAGTGCAAACTTTTCGAAAAATGTCTTTAAATGGCACTGTGCTACAAAAGTTGACCAGAAAAATATTCAAGCGTTCTGATGCAAAATTATATAGTGTTGGGATCCATGGACAACGACAATACCTTTAGTTCGTTTGTATAACTTCGTTTTATTTTTTTATAACGGTAAAAGTAGTGAAATCTGGGTTTCTTACATTTTCAAATTTAAACGAACATATCTTCTTTTTTCACAACGGATTTCTATTGATCCTTCTTCGTCTTAAAGGGGTTAATAATATCTTTCGAACAAGTTATTATTTTTTTAAATCGGTTAGCAAATGGCTAAGTTATAGTGGTTTAAGTCTGAAAACCCCAAAAAAAAAAAAAAAAAAAAACTTTAACTGTAACTGTAACGAAGCGACATGCTGTAATATATGTATACGCTGAGGCTCCACGTAATTTGCAATAATGTCAGAACTGGAAATTTCTCTGCCATGATAGAAACAATTTGTAGCATGGGAGGAAACTGTGGTTCTCTACACAAAACCCTGTTACACTATGCAACCCTGAAAATGCCAACAACTTCTAGTATGCATTTTTTGAAAGTACATATTTAAACTAAAAAAACCCTAGTAGGGTTTTGTCCTGTCAGATCCAGTTCGAACTTTATTGCCTCATCTAAATCTACACTTTTTTGCATTTATCAGGCCTAGTAGAACTTATCTTTTGAAAAACCACATAAGAAAAACTCCATCTAGGGCATCAAAATCTATAAAATATAGAAAATTGTACATAATTGCTGAAATTCTGGTCAGTATCGGCTAAACTATTGGGAGTTGAACCAAGTAACCTTTTGCAAAAATCTTCCAAATAAAATTCTTAACAATTCTTTAGAACATTCTGAAACTCTAAAATGCTTACTTCATGTTGTTTCAGCGGTACTTTGCATCATATCTTTTACAACACGTATTTCAAACACAGTTCACACCAACAGTTTATTCTCGCTTTTCGGATTTCACTACATTATTGACATTTTTATTAAATCGTCGTTGAAAAATGTACTGAAAACAACGGCATAGAGGCATTTTACAACAATGACATATTCTGAAGAGTTGTGTATTACATTCCAGGGAATATTTTTCCAAACGAAAATATTCAGAAAAAAAATTAACGGTTTGCTTCAGAGGTCAGAAGAAGGTTTGCATTGGTTTCAGAGACATAGCCCCGAATTTGTTTAAAAACTCAATATTTATCCATGTTTAGCCGGGGCCATAAAATCCGAGCTGGATCTGACACAACAAAACTCAACTAGGGCTTCTTGTCGTTTGGGACTGTACTTTAAAAAAATCCTCAGTTCGAATTGTTTGCACATGATCACCTTAAAATTGTTGCACAGTGTTATCTAGCAGACATATTATCGCAATTTGCATCAGGGAAAGCGTCAGTAGCTCTTTTTTCATACCCAACACAACTAGGGTTTCCTGTCGTTTGGGTCTGTACTTTCAAAAAATCCTCAGTTCGAATTGTTTGCACAAGATCACCTTAAAATTGTTGCACAGTGTTATCTAGCAGACACATTATCGCAATTTGCATCAAGGAAAGCGTCAGTAGCTCTTTTTTCCATATGTAGGCTACTTTGCCGGTATAAGCCATATGCCATATGGGCCAAAAATAAAATTGTTATATATTTCATACAAAAGTAATGGTCTATTTCACGCGCTGAATAATATCAGATCATAGTCCAAAATTGTAGGCAACTTCTTCGACCTAAACTCTTATCTCGTGCAAAATTTCGTGACTATTGAGCTATAATTGCAACATCTAGTGTCTTTATGATTACACTACAAACAAATAACTCTATATATTAGGCTGTAGCTCTGTTATCTGACCTCGTACATCAACATAATTGGCATCAATGGAAAGGCCGAGAGATCGTCTTCCTAATATAACTCACGAGGAAATGTGTCTTTCAGGAACAAAGATATATGCTGTATATTCAAAATTTTCACACATAAGTTGTGGTCCATTTAACCCTAAAAATATTATCTGGTCACCATCTCAATTTGCAAGCTTTTTTGCCATATACTCTTAACTTATTTAAAGATCCAAATATAACTCAAGTGGCCGAAATGTGCCATCGAGGAATGAAGATATAAGCTGTATATTCAAAATGTTCACACATAAGTTGTGGTCCATTTAACCATATAAATATTATCTGATCACCATCTCAATTTGCAAACTTCTTTTTTGCCATATACTCTTAACTTATTTAAGATTTCGAGACAATCGGACTATTATTGCGACCAACAGAGCAGCTACAAAATTGGATAAAAATTATGTTTTTGGTCCATTTCACCCGTTAAATATTTCACGATCATCACCAATAAAAATAGGGGTCTAATCCGGTATGAACCTGATCTCCGTGCAAATTTTGATTACAATTTATATTGGACAGACGAAGAGACATCTTAAAATCGCTTTATCTCGTCGAGATATGAAGATTGGTATACCACAATGGGATTTTAGGACCGATATTTCACGGTGTTGCATTAATTTTTGCCAAAAAAAAACAAGTAAAATAGAGCTATATTGGGAGGGGCCGACTGCGTGATACCCCACACCACTTCCCCTGGGCTTTAGTTTTCCGTGGAAGCTTTTAATATGATTGTGGGAATATATCTATGTATGTATGATTGCGACACGTTATAAATTATTTTCATTATTTCGTAATGGACAGATGGGCCATTTTGGCATTCATATTTCTTCAAAAAATAAAAAATTTGTATTAAGAAAAAAATACCTAACTCATTTAGAAACCCCTTACAACACCGTAATTTGCATAAATTAAAAAAAAAAAAAACTTGAAATTCCTCTATCACGATTTTAATACTTTTATATCATGTTTTCGTATTTTGTTGCATGGAAGGTAAACGTAGTTCTTTATAAACAAACCAAAACTATAAAGAAAACACGCCTACATGTCACGGTGCGCCAGAACCAACTTTAAATGGAAGGTGCTTACACCTAGGAATTTTTTTGCGGATTCTGAAACTACTATGGGATTAGAGCAAATGTTGTAGCAGTGAAAATTCTCTACAAGATTGATCTTTATGATATTTTCGTAGGTTTTACCATTTTTGAGATACAGAAGTTCAAATTTGGACGATGCACTGATTGTATCAGCTCCTTTTAACACAATGACATGTCCGGTGCGCTTTAACTACCTTTAAATGAAAACCGCTTACACCTGGGAATTTTTTTCAGATTCTGAAACAGCAAATAAATCGCGGTCAAAGTTCGTCCAAATTTTTAGGGTTTTTAGGTTCTGAGGATTTTGCATGGAAACCGCAAGCCCTATCGAAATGGGACTAAAGAAAATGTTGTAGCAGTAAAAATTCTCTACAACATTTTTTTTGGTCCCATTTCGATAGGACTTGCGGTTTTCAAGCAAAATCCTGAAAACCTAAAAACTTCTAAAAATGTGACATTTGACCGCGATTTATTTAAAAATCCCTTGGTCGATTTTTTTTTGTTTTTATTTTTCTCATCTATGAAAATTGTTCATTCAGAAACTGCGAAAACTTCCCAAGTGTACGCACCTTCCACCTAAGGCTAGTTAAGACGCACCGTGCATGACATTGTTTTGTAAGGAGGCTATACAGTCAGTTTATTGCCCCAATTTCAAGTCATAAAATGTTCACAGCTACAACACTTGCTCTAATCTTATTTCAATAGGACTTGCGATTTCCAAGCAAAACCGTGAAAAACTTAAAAACCCAACAATTTTATTTTTTTATTTATGATTTTTCTCATCTATGAACATTTTAGTTTCAGAATCCGTAAAAACTTCCTAGGTGTAAGCATCTTTCACTTAAAGTTAGTAAAGCTGCACCGCGCATGAATGGCATTTTTTGTTTTTGTAAGGAGGCGAAACAGTCAGTTCATTGTCCCAATTTCAACTTCTATATATCAAAAATGCTAAAACCCATGAAAAAGTCATGAAGGTCAATCTTTTAGCGAATTTTCACAGCTACAACATTTGCTCTACTCCCATTTCCCAATAACTTCCTTGGTGTAAGCACCTTCCATTTAAAGTTGGTTCTGGCGCACCTTTACATATATATGTGTTCTCTTTACAGGTTTTGATTGTTTATAAATAAGTACTATAAATAGAAAGGTATTAAAATCATGGTAGAAAAATTCCAAGTTTTTTTAATGGATGCAATATACGATGGTGTACGGGGTTTTGAAGTAATGTAATACCTGGAAATATTGATCTCTTTCATTGATCGAAACGGATACAGTCACCAAAATAAGATCGTTTGGTATATTTTCTTTCTTAATACAAATTTTTAATTTTTTGAATTCCAAGTTTTATAAATTGATGCAATATACAATGATGTACGGGGGTTTGAAGGTTTTATGCTACTTTTGATTAGAAGTAATTTAATACCTCTTTGTGTTTATTTCAGCTTTAGTCCATATTTTGTTGTAATTCAATTGTTTGAATAACAACAAAATATTTTAAAGTGGATATGAAATTGATTAGTTGCGGGCGAAGGGTAGGGAATACTATAGTTTCAGTTGTCACCAAACAACTTCATCAGTTCCCTTTTTCGCCGACTCTGTATCGATAAACAGGTCAATAAAGCCATCTAGCAAATTAAATAAAATGAGAAATTTGCTGTATGGCCCTAAAGCTGTTTACCCTACAATTTGAGTCGAGCTTTCAGATATGAAATTGATTAGTTGCGGGCGGAGGGTAGGGAATACTATAGTTTCAGTTGTCACCAAACAACTTCATCAGTTCCCTTTTCCGCCGACTCTGTATCGATAAACAGGTCAATAAGCCCATCCACCAAATTAAACAAAATGAGAAATTTGCTGTATGGCCCTAAAGCTGATTACCCTACAATTTGAGTCGAACTAAAGAATTTCATATCCACCACTGTTTTTATGTCGTCTTTGCTTTGCATTCAAATACTTGAATACAACAAAATATGGACTCAAGCTGAAATAAACACAAAGATGTAAAATTCTGCAGTCCAACAATAAAAAACGTCAACAACAATAATAGGCATCAGCACGGCCTTGTTGACCAATGCGTAATGCAAAAACAACTTTCTTGTTGTTTTTACCCCCGCTTATTGAAGCAACACTCCTATGTTCGTATTCTTTGCGAAGCAAAGACGACATAAAAACAGTGGTGGATATGAAATTCTTTAGTTCGACTCAAATTGTAGGGTAAACAGCTTTAGGGCCATACAGCAAATTTCTCATTTTATTTAATTTGCTAGATGGCTTTATTGACCTGTTTATCGATACAGAGTCGGCGAAAAAGGGAACTGATGAAGTTGTTTGGTGACAACTGAAACTATAGTATTCCCTACCCTTCGCCCGCAACAAATCAATTTCATATCCACTTTAAAATATTTTGTTGTTATTCAAACAATTGAATTACAACAAAATATGGACTAAAGCTGAAATAAACACAAAGATGTAAAATTCTGCAGTCCAACAATAAAACACGCCAACAACAATAATAGGCATCAGCATGGCCTTGTTGACCAATGCGTAATGCAAAAACAACTTTCTTGTTGTTTTTACCCCCGCTTATTGAAGCAACACTCCTATGTTCGTATTCTTTGCGAAGCAAAGACGACATAAAAACAGTGGTGGATATGAAATTCTTTAGTTCGACTCAAATTGTAGGGTAAACAGCTTTAGGGCCATACAGCAAATTTCTCATTTTATTTAATTTGCTAGATGGCTTTATTGACCTGTTTATCGATACAGAGTCGGCGAAAAAGGAAACTGATGAAGTTGTTTGGTGACAACTGAAACTATAGTATTCCCTACCCTTCGCCCGCAACTAATCAATTTCATATCCACTTTAAAATATTTTGTTGTTATTCAAACAATTGAATTACAACAAAATATGGACTAAAGCTGAAATAAACACAAAGATGTAAAATTCTGCAGTCCAACAATAAAAAACGCCAACAGTAATTTAATACCTTAAAATATTGAGCTCTTTCTTTGATCGAATAGAATCAAGTCACTAAAAGCTATTTCTAAATAAGTTTTGTAGTTTTTCTTTCTTAATACAAATTTTTAATTTTTTCGAAGAAATATGTATGTATATGTTGCCAAATTGGTCCATCTGTCCATTACAAAATAATGAAAATTATATATAAGCAATCATACATACATACACGCAAAAAAAATCGGCCTCTCTAACATATGTCCCAAACATATTTTGCAGCAAACATATATATGTTTGCAACGGTTCCAAACATAATATATGTTTGGGTCTGCAAACAAATATATGTTTGGGTGGAAACAAATATATGTTTGGGTGCAAAGATATTTATGTTTGGGTGCAATGATATATATGTTTGGGTGCAAAAAAATACAAACCCAAAAGGCACAAACAAAAAACAAACACATGCACCAGTGGGCGCTTACTGAGAGCA
Source organism: Musca autumnalis (assembly GCF_047663935.1). Classification (NCBI taxonomy): domain Eukaryota; kingdom Metazoa; phylum Arthropoda; class Insecta; order Diptera; family Muscidae; genus Musca; species Musca autumnalis. The sequence goes on along the minus strand of NW_027411866.1, from coordinate 119,999,299 downwards.
AGGGAGCGTAAAATTCAATGTAAAACACTTTAAAATGTGTGCTCACTTGCTCTCAGTAAGAGCTCACTGGCTATCTCTATAGTATACACACAAATGTTGTGGTTTTTTATTAAAAGGCAAAAGAACAACAAACACATAGGTACATACAAAATTCCAAAGAAATACATAACGCACTTTAATAAAAGAAAAACTGATTGAAATAATTTGTAGTCACACTTTTAAAAAGGAAAAATATATAGAAACGTAGTTGAACGCTTCTCCTTAGTTGTGAAATAAAACAAATTGTCCTCTTAGTTAAAATCATCAGCGGGGAATCGGCATCTAGAATCAAATGATTATGTAATGTAATAAATATATATGGATATGCCATATTTCAAATATACATAAGTATGTACATATGTAATTACCAATATTAAATGCGATTTCTTCCTTGTCCAATAAAATAATTACATTCAACTTTCCGATTCAATTATAAAATGTATTGGGTATTTAATTTACTAAAAACACAATTTCTTTAAGAAAACACAAAACGCTGATTTATTCACTCACTTTACCGTCTTGACTCTACAAAGGCAACTAAAACACTGAAGAAAGAAAAAAATATAATTCATATCATTTCTTCTTTTCTTCTTCGTTGGTTAGCAACAACAAAACAAGAAACACACGAGTTTGACGCATACATGCCACCAAAGCCCCCTTCTTCGCTTCTGCGTCTTCTATTATACAATACACACAACTCTTTATTATAAAGCAGCATTCCACAGCCGCGAGAGAACTGTTATTACTCTCGTTGAAAAACATCCTCTCTCCACCCATGAAAAAAATGTTCTAACATAAAAAATATGTTTTACCCAAACATATCAAATTGAGATATGTTACAAAATGTTGCAAACATATATTTGTTTGGACCCAAACATATTATGTTTGGATCCAAACATATATTTGTTTGCAACCGGTCCCAAACATATATTTGTTTGGATCCAAACATATTTCTAACATAAATTTTTCTGCGTGTATATTCCCACAACATCCCAACATATTCCCACATACAGTAAATGTCAATAAAAGTTACACAATGAAAATAATTGAAATGATCAAATTAATGTTCGGCACTCTGCTCTTCGGTGTTCGTGTTGCGGTTGTTCCTTAATACTAATGCTACGAGCTAGCATACTACAGGCACCAAACTAGAGTGGCAACACCCAAATGTGGAATGTAAATGTATTAGCCGCCACAACTTAATGGGTAGGTTCCAAAAATATTACTACTCTTCGTGTTTCTTGGCGGACACCGAGCACTCAATTACTTAAAGCCCATGTGGCTAGCTACCTGCAGTAGTAAGCCTATCTTTCCAACATAACCTGAATAAAGCCCGATCTGCGATTTCTATTATTTTATACCCTCCAACATAGTATGGATGGTATACAAACTTTATTTTTCAGTTTTTAGCGCGTTGAAATAATCATATGCAACCCTGTAAAGTATATAATATAATCTTGATAAGGGTAAAATTCTAAGACAATCTACCCTTGTCCGTCTGTTGTAATCGCACTAGCGTCCGCAGTAATTGAGGTTGAATCCTTTATTTTTGCAACCGATTATATATTTTCGATAGACAGTCAAGTTCTAATATGGGCTTCATCGGTCCACGTTTTTGTATAGCCGCCATAGAACGGTACCATGGCAATATAGATCCAATGGTATAGCCCTTATATAACGCTACATACCGATTTTCGGTATTTTGAAGGTTTTAGATTCATTATCACACCGAAATGGCTAAAATTTGGTACTAAGTTTACGTTAGGGGTATAAAACTTTCCCCCAGAATTTTGTCGGTATCGGTCCATGCCTTCATATAGCCCCCATAGAACGGTACCTCCCGATTTTCGGTATTTTGAAGGTTTTAGGTTCATTATCACACCGAAATGGCTAAAATTTGGTACTAAGTTTGCCTTGAGGGTATAAAACTGTCCACCAGAATTTTGTCGGTATTGGTCCATGCCTTCATATAGCCCCCATAGAACGGTACCTCCCGATTTTCGGTGTTTTGAAGGTTTTATCACGCCGAAATGGCTGGAATTTGGTACTTATTCTACGTTGGGGGTATAAAACTTTCCACCAGAATTTTGTCGGTATCGGTTCATGCCTTCATATAGCCCCCATAGACGGTACCTCCCGATTTTCGGTATTTTGAAGGTTGTGGCCTCAACTTTCCTGCGAAATGGCTGAAATTTGGTATTTAGACAACGTTGGGGATACTCAATTTTCCTCTTTAAATTTGTCGTATATAGCACCCATAGAACGATAGCTCCCGATTTTCGGTATTTAGTCTTCTTTGGGTCTAAAAACTTTCGGTCAAAAATTTGTCGGTATGGATCGACGTTCTGTAATAGATTTCATAGAATGGTGCCTCACATTGTTTAACCAAAATTGCTGAGAGTTAGTAGTAAGTCTTCTTCATACACGAAAGGAAACTAATTATTCAATTTTACTTCAATATAACTCGTGATGGAGGGTATAACAAGTTCGGCCAGGCCGAACTTAACGCCGTTTTCACTTGTTCAATCTTCAGATGATCAAAATGTGACAATAAATAACTAAAAAATAGTCACATTTTAAACGCCTCAATGATATATTTGTGATTGCTACACATTTGTTGTTGTATTTTAAATTGAACTCTTTTTAATCATTACACGGAGTTACTTTCGGGTCCCTTTCTGATCTTACAAGCGACTTAATCAGTTTTTGATCACCAAAAGGACTCTAAAAAATCTCCGCAATGTGATTTTCGAAAAAAAAAAACTTCCAAGTGCTAGATGGGATGTGTGATTTGTTTTGTTTGAAAAAATAAAATGTGTCGGTATTTTGAATTATTTTATTTAATTCATATCTTCAAAATAACGAATAAAACCGCTTTTAAAACGCTTATTTTGCTCCAATAATGTGTTGCATAAATTAGATTTAAGATTTTCTGTGTTATTCGCGAGTTTACGTTCTACAGCTACAAAACAAGTGAGTGATTTTGACATTCTATTTCTACAAAAGACAGTCCTTTCGAAATACATAAAACCAAATTTACATAGAATAGTGTACGTTTACGTGTTATTTCGTATTGCTTGTCGGTCGCATAGATTTTCGTTTCGAAGGTGCTTATATGAACAGAAAAGGATTTTTTCCACTGCGGAAGCGTAAGAAACCTTTCGGTCGACATATGTATATAAACAGGCTATAAGTCTCTTCAAAATTTGATTTCATCGCCTGTCGAAATACTTACACGAAATACCCCGTTTCCACGACACAATTCGTCATTCAAAGTAACATACTTCATTTCCTCTCAATTTTTGTTTCCTGTTTTTTAAGGAAATTTCTCGAAAAAACAAACATAAATCCAATACATTACGCAGAAAATAATCTTTCTTTCAAATGCATGTATTACATTTAGTTACACACCTCTTATTCATATTTTCCACAAATTCTGAATACAATGGAGTTTTCAATATTTTTTTATGTATTTCTATTTTCAAAATTACCCAGTCAGCATTTTTTGAAAATTTTAATCAAATTCGAGTCTTTTTTGATCCGACTGCACGATTAAAAAGCTAGAATATGAGCTCATTTTCTGATCATAAATGACTCCTTTGTCGGTAGGAAAACATAACCTCAGGCGACTCTTCTAAACAAATCACAAATGAGTCTTTTTCGAGTCGTATTTCAATCATTTATTGGTGTTTTGTTGATTAATTTCGGACCCTTTTTCGAGTCTTTTTAGAGTCATGTTTATAATCATTTATGAGTCTTTAGGGAGTCATATATGAGTCTTTTTGTTAGACGAAATAAATTAAAAAAATTTCCTTTTTATTCTTCTTTGTTTCTTTCCTTTGTTTTATAGTCTTTTCTGCTTTGTTATGTCTTTTAATTATCCTTTATGTTGCTTGGTGGTTAGTATACTGCTTCTTCATTTCACTTGGCAAAACCTGTTGTGTTGTGTTTGTCTGTACCTTTAATATTATACGTTACATTTATATCAAAATTTTGTAGAAAGTGTATATGAGAATTTTATTTTTTTATTTACAACCAAATAAAAATAAAACAAAGCAATCAGTTTTTAATCACCTAACTGTTCAAAATATGATCAGAGTATACATAATTATAATCACTTTTCAAACACCTGTATGACCCTTTTTTGATTAAGCATTTTTCAATCTTCCAGATGATCAAAATGTGACAATAAATAACAAAAAATTGTCACATTTTAAACACCTCAATGATTTATTTGTGATTGCTACACATTTGTTGTTGTATTTTAAATTGAACTCTTTTTAATCATTACAGGGAGTCACTTTCGAGTCCCTTTCTGATCACACAAGCGACTTAATCAATTTTTGATCACCAAAAGGACTCTAAAAAGACTCCTCAATGTGATTTTTGAAAAAACAGTCTTCTAAATGCTATCTGGGTAAGGAGAGAGAGACATGTCAAAACTATGTTTGTGTATACAGACTTTAAGTTCATTCTTTCCTTTTTGTTTCTAATTTTTTATGCGATTTGGACCTAATGGATAGGAAATGATTTTTGGAACTAAGAAGGAAATATAATTTTCTTCCTTCTGCATCTATATAAAACGCTTAATTCACTACTTTTCATTCATGATATCTTTTTTTTTTGAAAATGTTTGTGTTTTTAACATGGTTTTCTATTTTGAATTTATTCATGTTATAATTTATTTTCATTTATTAGGGATGGGACATATTTATACGTCGTTCGGAGAGTATTTCTACTTGAACAACATAGAGAAATCGTCGTTCTCTCACAGAATTTTGTGTGGGGAATCAAGTAATTTATTTGTAGTTATGGGTCGAACAACGAATAGAAAACGATCGACGTACCGTAAAAACGACACATAACAAAAACATAAACTTTACCAAGAATATAAATCGATAAAATTTAGCACATTTAATTCTAGACCACATTTCCTTAAAAATACCAAATTTCAGTGAAATTGGACATACATAGCGTGTTTGGTGCATAAAATACATGAAATGGGCCGAAAATGTATATCAGAGCTATATCAATATAATTTGGCACATCTATTTCGAAACCGTATTCCGTCATCCATTCCAAATTTCATCGAAATTGGACGTATATAGCTTGTTTGGTGCACAAAATACAGGAAATCGGCCGAAAATATATATGGGAGCTATATCCAAATCTGAACCGATTTCGATATAATTTGGCACAATTATTTCTAGACCAAGTTCCGTCACAAATTCCAAATTTTATTGAAATTAGACATACATACTCAGAAAAAATATTTCAAATTTTTTTAAATGTTTTCATTCGTGATGTATCTTTTTCATACTGTGCAGGTACCTCACATAAGACACATGTGCGGTTTCTTATATCCACCCGAAAGCGCCACTATTTTTTCAAAACTATGTAAGATTTTCATGTGATGCAAAATCACTTTCCTATTTTTCCCTATATTTCCTCTCTTATTTGGTAATTTCGTTAAGTTCTCGTTTTCTATTGAATGGTCTCATTGTCTCACTATCACATTGACACTGTAACAAGAACCCTGAGGGACTTTTCTCAACCAGTTGAAAAAATAGTTATAAATGCATTATTATTCTACAACTAACTACAAATTTATAGATTAACCAGATTGAACACTAAAAAAAAAAAAATGGAAAACTTACTATCTCTGCATTACTTTTCAACTAGTTATCAACCAGTTTGGAAATAGTCAGTTACAAAGCAAGTAGTCTACATCTAACTATAAATTAGTTGAAAATTCATCTAGAGATAAACCTGTCGAAAACGTTGAATGTTCAATAGTGTGTTTTCGACGCAAATAATTCTCATATACACTTTCGTAATTATTTCGATATAAATGCAACATATAATTATATGGGCTAGTTTTGATAGACTCGACGTACCGAAGGTGGAACAACAAGAAATCATACTGGAAACAACTAGTGTCAAAATAAAAAGTCAAAGATAAAAGCAAAAGAGAAAATTAAAGGAAATCAAAAATAAATAAGATATAAAAAATAAAAAAATGTTTTTTTTTTATAACTAGTTAAAAGTAATGCAAAGATGTACAACTGTAAACTGCCTAGCTCATCCCCATGTTTAAATAGTTAGTTGGCGTAATGGAAAATAACCACTTGTGGTTATTTTCAAACTAGTTATAAACTATTTTTAAACTTATTTATTTCCCCGCAGGGAAACCACAACACCATCACATTAAGACTTTATCAACAAACCGCACACGCAATAACTACCGCTGTCGCAACAATTGTTGTTAGTTAACTGACAAACCGACAAAACAAAAAACTGGAGTGAGTTTGGTGTCGAAAAAACAAGTTCGTACAGTCAAATAGTTCGCATCTACAATTTTGTAATTTCTTTAATATAAAAGCAACATCTAATATCTCAACCTAGTGCTGATAGACTCAACATGTATGTATGTGCATATGGTTCATATTGTTCTGCTATGCACACAAGACGATAACAACTACAGTGAAAATCATAAGAGAAACGAAGAAGCGGTAAATTTTAAATTTACAATTTTTTTTGCTGTTATGGTTTTATTGCCGACCTTTGATTTTCCTCTTTCTTTTTTTGTGATTTAATTCGGCTGTAGGTCTTGTTTAAATAAAACAAAGAATTTTCGTTTTATTTTAATTATTTATTTCCGATATTTCGGGCGTCTCCGACGGTCATCAGCAGGGATCTTTTGAAAAACAAACATAAAACATTGATAACATAAATGTTTTAACAAAAATACTTAACAATATCATACTTTTGGTATTATTTTACAAATATCATCTGTCAATCCTGCATCACTGCTGTTGTTAAACTGAAGTTTTTCTTAGTTTTTTGATGTTTCTGTACGACATTCCGATATATTTGCGCACAGTGTTCTGTATCGGTTTTGTAATTTATTTTTTTTTCTGTTGGCACATTTATTATATGCAACATTTCCATCATATATCGGCGTTTGTAGTTATTTTCTTGAGTGAGTATTTTAACATCTTTCAGATTCGGGGTATGACCTGTTGTAGAACAATGAGCAGCAGAAACAAAGATTCGTTTGGCACGGGTTAACGTTACGATCGTCATAAAATTTCATATATAAGGTGTTTGGATCAAATGGAAAAAATTTAGGGGGCAGGTAGGAGTTCCAAAAGGAAAAAAAGCATTTGTTTTGGGTCGCCCTAATGTACGTAGGTTTAGCAAATGGGTAAATACCCATCAAAATGGGTAAATTGGGTGCAAATGGGTTAATACCCAGGTATTTACCCAATATGTGGGTATAAACTACAGAAATTAAATCATTCAATTAGATACGAAATCGCAGTGTTTTTGTAAATTTTAACTGACTATGAATAAAATGTCTTATGACCAACTTTGGTCTATATTTTCGTAAATTTCTCATATATTGTGATAACATGATTTTTGATATTTGAGCTCCTTTAAAGGGGTTTTTTGTAGTTCTCATTGCAGAAAAACATAAATGCTGGATCGGGATCCAAATTTTATCATATATCGGATGGATTAACCTACGATTTCAGTGGATAATCTTATTATTTGAGTCCTCCTCGACAAAGCTATAATCTGTGCATTCTCCGTTAACATTTTCGCACAAGCAACTCCAACGACCGATTTGACATATAAAAAGATTAATCTGCGTGGTTAAACCGCATTTCTAGTATACTTTTTGATTTTCTGTCTGGCAGAAAAACAAAATTTTTATTTCAAAATACAAATAAACACATATGCAAAGAAATTTACCCGGTATTTACCCATGTTTTGGATAAATACCGGGTAGAATCCCATCTTTACAAATGTATGTACACATCACAAGATCTTATACTTTGTTAAAACAAAATTGTGAGCTCTAATACCAGTAATTCTAATATCCAGTCTAATCTAGGATTTCGCAGGAAATGACACATTAAAAAGTAACATAAAAACAAAAATCATAAAAAAACAAAAACTTCACACTACCCCTACACACAACCAGCAAAAATAAAAAAAAGAACCAAACAGACACTTTCATGTCCTTGTAATAATTTAAAAATAAAGTTGTAAGTACACAACTTTTTTGTTAACTGATTTTTGTTCTATATGATCAAGTAAATGAATGGTAACTTATGCTGTTGTTTTTTTAGTTTACAACATCTGTTTGATGCCACGTTACCAAATTCATCATCATCACAATCATCATTATCCTCATGGAATGTATGTGTAGTTCAAAAAGGGTAAAGTTTCCCTAAAGCGCTGACACATAAACTGACTGACTACTGTTATATGAAAGTGTATATGTGTAGATGTCAACTTAATTTTCTGACATCTGCAGTTCGCAAGCTATCATTATGCAGACAAAGTAACAAAACCGTAATCCATGAAATATGAACATACATATGTACATATGAAATACAAAAAAAAAAACAGATTTTTTTCTTTCATTCATTCGTCCATACTGTGCTCACTGAATGTCTGTGAATGTCTTCACAAGGACACGTTGTTGAATAAGTGATACCTCCTGTACCCAATCACCATCATCACCGTGTTCAATGTACACACATAATGACGATGCTGACGTATCTGACGACAACGACAACGTTGATAATAATGCTACGGTTCTTTTCGATGTGGTTTTTGTATGGTATTTTTAATAACTGAATATGTATTATTATAATCGTGCATCAAAGTGAATAACTGTAAATGGGAAAACAACTGTTTGTACACTTTAAAAAGAAAATGGCGTTATTAAAGTGTAGAATTGCATACCAATTATCATATTTAGGCGGCAATTATGGACCGATCGACATGCAATTTTGAAAGCAGTTCGGGTATCAATCATAATAAACACATACTCGTAGTGGTGTTTTGGTGATGATCGTAAGATATTAACCGGGAAAAATGGACAGAACCATAATCCGAACCATTATAGTAAGAATAGCAGCTGATTATAAATAGAATAGAATTAGTGACATGAAGTATTCCATCGATTTTATAAGAAAAACAAAAAAGTAGGAACGGCATTAAGTTCGACCGGGTCAAAAATCGGGAGGTACCGTTCTATGGGGGCTTTATGAAGACGAGCATCTATATCGACAAATTTCATGTGAAAACGTTTATACCCCCAACGAAGACTACCAAAATTACAGCCATTTTGGTGGAATATTGAGGCAACAACCTTCAAAATACCGAAATTTGGGAGGTACCCTTCTATGAGAGCTATATGAAGGCGTGGACGTATACCGACAAATCTCTGGGGAAAAGTTTTATACCACCAACGAATACTAAATGCGACATTTTAGCCATTTCGATGGATTATTGTGTCACTACCTTCAAAATACCGAAAATCGGTAGGTACCGTTCTATGGGGGCTATATGAAGGCGTGGACCTGTAACCCGTGCCACAAGAGGGATCTTTGTTTCCATGTATAGGGCCAAAGGTGCACGTTTACGAAACTTCTCTAAAATCTGCATTTTTCACCAGTTCATTGTTGTGGCCATAACAGATTCCTACAAAATTTTTAGAAAATCGGATCAGATTTCGGTATCAGTTACCAATTTAACCCACTTAGCGCCGAGAATTTTTTGCGAGAAAACTTAACATTTTGTACGAAAATTATATTTTTGAGACTTTTTTAGTATTTCTTGATCAGATTTCGGTATCAGTTACCAGTGGGTTAGCGCCGAGAATTGTTTGCGAGAAAACTTAATATTTTGTACGAAAATTATATTTTTGAGTCTTTTTAAGTACTTCTTATAAATACGTTTTTTTCTAAAACTAATAGTTTTTCTGCAATCGGGCTTCTTTTTAAAAGTACAGAAAACTTGGAAGGGTGGTATAGGTGTATTCTTAAATGACAATCCCTTAGTTTTTGATTGGTTAAATTTTTATGGCATATTTTGTTGTAATTCAATTTTTTGAATAACAACAAAATATTTTAAAGTGGATATGAAATTGATTAGTTTCAGTTGTCACCAAACAACTTCATCAGTTCCCTTTTTCGCCGACTCTGTATCGATGAACAGGTCAATAAAGCCATCTAGCAAATTAAATAAAATGAGAAATTTGCTGTATGGCCCTAAAGCTGTTTACCCTACAATTTGAGTCGAACTAAAGAATTTCATATTCACCACTGTTTTTATGTCGTCTTTGCTTCGCAAAGAATACGAACATAGGAAGGTTGCTTCAATAAGCGGGGGTAAAAACAACAAGAAAGTTGTTTTTGCATTACGCATTGGTCAACAAGGCCGTGCTGATGCCTATTTTTGTTGTTGGCGTTTTTTATTGTTGGACTGCAGAATTTTACATCTTTGTGTTTATTTCAGCTTGAGTCCATATTTTGTTGTAATTCAATTTTTTGAATAACAACAATGGCATATTTAAATTTTTAAAATTAATGTAACACCGCGAAATATTCGTCGTAGACCCCCATGTGGTATACCAAAAGTCATATCTCGACGAGATAAAGCGATTTTGAGATGTGTGTCCGTCCGTGCGTCCGTCTGTCCGTCCATTAAAAATTGTACGCACGCTACAGGCCGCAATTATGGACCAATCTTCACGAAATTTTGTATGGAGCTCGGGTTCAGACCAGAATAGACCCCTATAGTTTTTGGCGGTAATCGTGAAATATTTAGAGGGTGAAATGGACCAATAACAAATTTTTTTCCTCTGTATGTCGCAATGTTAGTATGATCGACCCGAAATTTTAAGTGAAGTTTGAGTTTATGACATAGACGAAGCTTGCAATTCAACATGGTAATCAGATAGTATTTAGCGGGTTAAATGGACTAAAACTTTTGTGTGAAAATTGTTTAAGTATAACGACTGTATCGTTATTCCCGAAAGACATATTCCGCCCCCGTGAGCTATTTTTTGAAGACGGTCTCTCGGCCTTTTCATAGATGCTAAAAATGTTGATGTACGTGGTCAGATAACAGCGTTACAACCTAGCATATACAGAGATCCCACCGATTTAATTATGTTTAGTGTAACTGTAACCCCGCAAGGGTTCACAGTTATAGTTCAATACTCACAAAACTTTCCACGAGGTAAGATTATGGTCCAGGAAGATGTCAATAATATTTGTAAATGTTCGGATAGTGTTAAGCGGGTGAAATTCGCCATAACTTTTATGGAAAAATTTTACAAATTACATTTTTTGTCCGTATTATAATTTTTGGGATATATGTTGCGCCAAATCCTCAAGTTTTTTTGTTTTTTTTTTTTTTTTGTAAAGAATCATGATAGAGAAATTCTCTGTTTTTTTAATTATTGCAAATTACATAGTATACGGGCCTTGAAGTTTTGGTGCTACCTTTTGTCAAAAGTAATATAATATCTGAAAATAATGGTCGGTTTTTCATTGGTCCATTTGGTCTCTTTCTAAGGGTATTTTGATATTTTTTCTTAATGCAAATATTAATTTTTTGAAGATACATGTTACAGTAGCCAAAACGGGCCATTTGTCCATTAAATAATAAAGAAACTAACAACTAAACTTCCAGTAATGACGATGTATGTATGTGCTCTATCTCTGGAATTAATATACCAAGTATATAAACTTATATATGTATGAAAGGACGTCTAAAATGTGTTATAATCATATAAAAGAAATTTTTTGGATACACAGTGGCCAGGGGTAGTGGTGTAGGGTATCGCATGGTCGGTCCCGTCTTACTTGTTTTGAATTGCTTGTGTTTTGGAATGCGTGGAAATGTATTGGATAAATGAAACTTAATAACAGACAACACTATAACAAAATGCAAAAAACCCCACAAAAATATGCGAAAATATCTGAGTTTTACGTCAATTTTTGCAACCATTTATGGTGGTGTTTTTAGCGACCAGTGGCTTTAAGTGGGTCAAATTGCTGGTCTCTACAGGAGGATATGCCTGTACCAAAGCAATGAGTTTGATATTTCACTTTTTGGTTGAACTTTCGGGCTTCATTCTGGCTACTGTATATCTTGATTTTTTCCATTTCCACTTTTCCATTTCTCTCTTTTTCCTGCGCAAAAGACCTTTTCCCTCTCTCCTTTTCTCCTATACCCCTCTAATGCGCTAATCGTTGCTGCTGATTGTAAAGTATCCCCATATGCCGCATTTTTCTCTTCGGTAGCAGCACGTCACTCCTGGCCATACCATAGATTCCTTGGTGGAGGTCTCTGGTATCCAAGTATGGATTTGGCGTATGTCTGATATTTGGCAATACTTTACCATAGTGCTGATATGTTCTCGGGACGAGGAGAGCTTCGATAAAGTAATTGTGTCAGTTGGGTGGAATATGCTCCTCGGAACGAACGTACATCCACCACGCTCGATGAATGTCTTCCATTTATCAAAACGTGATCAATTTGATTTATTGTTTTCCGATCTTTTCAGGTTTCATCTATTTTGTCAAAATATCAGCACGGTTTTCGAAAGAATCGATCTACTATCACAAACCTTTTGGAACTTACTACCACTGTAAACGAAACTTTCAGATGTCGCTATACTGACTTTAGTAAGGCATTCGATAAAGCGAACCACAATTTATTACTCCAAAAAATAAATCTCATGGGATTTTCCAATATGTTTGTGAAGTGGATAAAATGTTACCTATCAGGGAGAGTTCAAATGGTTAAATTTGGAAATGCTATTTCCAACAAAATGTCTGTACAATCCGGAGTTCCGCAGGGAAGCCATCTAGGGCCTGTCTTCTTATTCACGTTATTCATTAAAGATTTACCATGTGTTATAAATCATTCAAATATTTCAATGTATGCAGATGATGTCAAAATTTATTATTCGCTTAATAATTCTACAAGCCAAATTTTCCTACAATCTGACTTAAACAGATTTTATGAATGGTGTCATACTAATTTATTAGAATTAAACTTACTGAAATGCAAACATATATCATTCTATAGGCTAAAAAAGATAAACACAGCTTATTACCTACATGATCGTGAAGTTCAATAGGTAGAGCCTTTTAACGATTTGGGAATACATCTAGATCACCGATTGGATTTTAGAAAGCTCTCTTTAATTACTAACAAAGCTTATAAAACGTTGGGATTTATTAAGTGATAAAGCAAGGAATTTTACTACCCTTAAGTAACAAAGCAAGTATATATATTAGGCAGGGGCGATTTGAAACCCTTAATGGGCCCTTCGCGTTTCTGATTCCTGGCGTTGAACTGAGCAAAAAGGTCTACTGGACCATATGTCTACGATGAAAATCGAGCCTCCCGATTTTGACTTTAAGTTTTTTATTGACGTTTTTTGGATAATTTGGCATATAACAGCCAAACCATTGAGATTTTTGATCCAACACGAAGACAAACATTGTAGCCAAGACATTAATTGAAAACTCTCTAATACATCGCAAAAGCATAGGAATACTCCTTCAGGCAGTTTTGGCCTTAAGAATGTGGAAACTTTTCGGAAAATGTCGATAAATGACATTGTGCTACAAAATTTGACCCGAAAAATATTCAAGTGTTTTGATGCAAAATTATATCGTGTTGGGATCCATGGACAACGACAATGCCTTTATTTCGTTTGGGTCACTTCGTTTTTTTTTTATAACGGTAAAAGTCGTGAAAATCTGGGTTTCTTACATTTTCAAATTGAAACGGACATATCTTCTTTTTTTCACAACGGATTTCTAATGATCCTTCTTCCTTTTAAAGGGGTGAATAAAATCTTTAGAACAAGTTATTATTTGTTTTAATCGGTTAACAAATGGATAAGTTATAGTGGTTTAAGTCCGAAAACCCCCTCAAAAAACCTATAAAGGAATTTCTCACAATTTTCAAAAATATAATGTTTTTAAATGGTTTTATTTAGCTCACCCCGTTTGTTTTATTATTTATTCTTGGGTCAAATTTAGTAATTCAAATTTCACCCTCTTCCTGTCAACCGATTAATCTGAAATTTTGTATACACTTTGGATTTTGGTGACAATACAATTATGTTTATTCATTATCATTATAAATTCAAGATGGCCGCCGCTACAAAATGGCGGATAACGTAGGTTTTATCAATCCCATCAATATGGGTATCAAATGAAAGGGCTCAACAAGCAGAATACAATATACTATAAAAAATTGAAATCCAAGATGGCGGCCGCTACAAAATGGGGAATAACGTAGGTTTTATCAATCCCATCAATATGGGTATCAAATGAAAGTGCTCAACCAGTAGAATACAATGTACTATATAAAATTAAAATCCAAGATGGCGGCCTCTACAAAATGGCGGATAACTTAGGTTTTATCAATCCCATCAACATGGGTATCAAATGAAAGATCTCTACAAGTAGAATACAATTTACTATGCAATTTATGGCCGCCGCTACCAAATGGCTGATAACAATTTTTTATCAATCCCACCAATATGGGTATCAAATAAAAGGGCTTGACAAGAAGAATACAGTGCACTATACAACCTCAATATTTAAGATGGGCGCAGCCACTAAATGGCGTATAATTAAGATTTAAATTTAGAAATTGAATCTGTAATTTAGGTATCTGATTAATCCAGCCTGAATCCACCACCCAAGTCAAGATTTTTTATCGTGTTGAGGACTGTGTGGCGTTAGGGTGGCTAAAAATGATACGTCGTTAGCGGTACACCACCCAATTTAAGGTGAAAGGTTAAAACGCGCCGAGAACTGTATGGCATTAGGGTGGATAAAAATGATATGTCGTTAGCGTTTTCTCCTCAAGACTCAGGCGCATCTTGTTGTACATAGCCTTGCCCCTTTATTGGACCTCTGGGGGGTCGACCGTTTAAATGTCCATTACTCGTGGGAACAAAATGGTAAGAAAATATATAAAAAATACAAACACAAATAAAACAGAAACTGCAACACAACGTAAACGAAGGCTTCAAAAAGCGAAAGAAAAGTATAAAGCAAAACGAGCTAAAGAATGTGAAGGTGATAGAAATATTCGATTACAGAAACGACGGGAACAATTAGCGTCAAAAACACCTGAGCAATATGAGACCAGGTTAAAAAAGCAACGTCAGCGATATACACAAATGACGGCGTCAGAAACGCCTGAAGAATATGAAGCCAGGTTAACAAAGCAACGTGAGCGATACACACAGATGATAGCGTCAGAAACGCCTGAAGAATATGAAGCCAGGTTAACAAAACAACGGGAGCGATAAACACAGATGTGTGTTGCCTTTAATACTATCATGGGCTTCTACAATACATAAAATGCAGGCCAGCACTGTGGATCACGCAGTCGTATACTTAGGTGCGAAACTGTTTGAAGAAGGTCAAGCCTACGTGGCTCTTAGTAGAGTAAGATCTTTGCAGGGACTACGTATAGAGGAGTTGGACTGCAATAAACTAACGGGCAAGAAACCTTGCAATAATGAAGCACTAAATGATTTAAACAGAATGCGAAATAAAAATTAAAAACTAGAAAATAAAAATAGGTAAAAAAACTTTTTAAGTTAAACGGTTTTATGTTAAACATACATTGCAATGTTTAAGATAAATGTACTAAAAACCAAAAAATAATAAAATAGATACAGTCGTGGGAATTATAAACATATGCATAGACTAGACTAAAATAAAACCGTGGGGCACGTCAATTGTCTACAATCGTTGATAAAAATGTTTGTTTTGTAATGTTACACTATAATTAGGCAGTTGTTCAACCGACAACGATGGACGTGTGATAAGTAGGGCTAGAATGTGGAAACAAGCTAGCAAGCTCGATTATAAGCGAGTTTTAGGGTTTCATAGTGGTGAGCGAGTAGTACTTTGTCGATTAAAGACAAACTACGAGCAGTGAAACGATTCCTCGCCAGCCAGCAGTATGAATGTCCAACGATAAACTAGTTGAAACATCTCTTTTATTTAAATGGAGTGTATAACTATTGAAATTTCCACGAGCAAGAAAATAGTAAGTAATTTCCTCACCGTCTGCGGGCCAACTGCCTAACGCACATTAAGTCGATAATTTGTAGACAATTGACGTGCCCCACGATTTTATTTTAGTCTAGTCTATGCATATGTTTATAACTGTATCTATTTTATTATTTTTTGGTTTTTAGTACATTTATCTTAAACATTGCAATGTATGTTTAACATAAAACCGTTTAACTTAAAAAGTTTTTTACCTATTTTTATTTTTGTTTTGTTCAATATTTATTTTGAAAATTATGAGAAATATAGGTTTTTTGTGGGGTTTTTCAGACATAAACCACTATAACTTAGTCATTTGTTAACCGATTTAAAACAATAATAGCTTATTCAAAAGACATTATTCACCCTATCAAAAGCAAGAAGGATCAAAAAAAATCCGTTGTGAAAAAAAAAGATATGCCCGTTTAAATTTGAAAATGTAAGAAACCCAGATTTTCACTACTTTTACCGTTATATAAAAATATAACGAAGTGACCCAAACGAAATAAAGGCATTGTCGTTGTCCATGGATCCCAACACGATATTATTTTGCATTAGAACACTTGAATATTTTTCGGGTCAAATTTTGTAGCCCAATGTCATTTATCGACATTTTCCGAAAAGTTTGCACATTCTTAAGGCCAAAACTGCCTGAAGGAGCGTTCCAAAGCTTTAGCGATGTATTAGAGAGTTTTCAATTACTGTCTTGGCTACAATGTTTGTCTTTGTGTTGGATCGAAAATCTCAATGGTTTGGCTGTTATATGCCAAAATATCCAAAAACGTCAATAAAAAACTTAAAGTCAAAATCGGGGGGCTCGATTTTCGCGGTAGATATATGGTCCAGTGGATTTTTTTGCTCAGTTCAATCCCAGGAATCAGAAACGCGAAGGGCTCGTTAAGGTTTTTTTGCTTCCACACAAATCGCCCCACCCTAAATATATATAGTTTGTACGTTGTACTTTTGAGTATGGATCGATTATATTGCACCCACCCTATACTATTCATGCAAATGCAATTGAATCAGTACAGAAGCAATTCCTTCTATTTTGCCTCAAGCGGCAAGGTTGGAATCCACAATCTCTACCTTCCTACGACTCTAGATTGAGTATAATTAAATTACCTGGTCGCCGTGTTATGGTGAATGTAACATTCCATTGAAATATTTTACAAGGAAAAATAATGTCGAATTTTATCTTAAATAAAATCTTTATAAATGTCCCTTTCAGACCATCACGAAGCTACCAGCTATTGCAAATAAATTATTTCACATCAAACTATGCAAATAACGACCATCTACGTCGATTTTTTGTTGATTTTAATAAATTATACAATCTTTTCAATATTTCAGAAAATTGCAATATAGTAAAAAGAAAAATTATATTACATTTAAATACCTACTGAAACATATACTTATTGTAATTATTTAGTTTGTAACTTAGTCTGTAAGGATTAATATAATCTATAGACTTAATAAAAAATCTGGTGCTGCTTACTAGCATGTTTTTGCCGCTACCAAGTCTATCAGCCTCATACCATTGTCAGATGTTTCACTGTGGAGACTGAATTTCCGGACTGTTGGAACAAAGATATTCTCCTTTCCAATTTTGACATTAAAATCACCTAGAATAATTTTAACGTCATGGGCAGGGCAATGGTCATATCGTCTGCTCCGTCGGAAAAGGTCGTAAGTCCCTCTCAACAAATTTTTCAGGAGGAAGAAAAAACATTCCAGCACTTTCTGTATTAAAGATGTTATTATGGTGTTAAAGGCAGTATTCTTCGTTTATTTATTCCGCTTCAATACCTGTACTTTGTTTGATAAAATTCCGTCGCGTTTGGGAGATAATTGGATATCTTTGGACTTACGACCTTTTCCTTGTTCAGTTTTGTATTTTTGTAGGGACTTACGACCTTTTCTTACAATTTACGGACGTTTTTAAAATAAAATATTTATACTTGACAAAACAATGTGGAAAGGGTATTATAAGTTTGTTTTGTCCAATATTCGTGTAACATCGCGAAGCATTCGTCGTAGACCCCCTCTCCTTGCCATTTTTTCATATCTTGACGAGATAAAGCGATCTAGCTATGTGTGTCCGTCTATCCATTAACAATTGTAATAAAACTCCAGGCCTCAATTTTGAACCGATCGTCACGAAATTTTGTGGAGAGGTCGGGTTCCGACCAGAAGTGACCCCATTAGATGTTGGTTATGATCGAAAGGTGTGAAATGGACCAAACCCACAATTTTTACCCGACTTTGTAGCTGTCCTGTAGATCGCAGTAATACTCGGATCGGAGCGAAATTTTAAGAATGATTTAAGTTTAAGACAAAGAATAAGCTTGCAATTTAACATGGTTATCAGATAATTATTAGCGGGTTTAATGGACCAATACTTTTGGGTGAAATATTTAATATAAAATATGATACTTATAACACTGTGAACACCAATTTTGGGGCAGAGATAATTCCTTTTGGGGATGAAAGCCCTTGGTTAGTATATTAGGAATCCCGAAGGACAGATCCGCCCTGTGTCGAACTTCCGCGTTATGGTGTGATGAAGTTTTTGCTAGAGACCCTGTAAGCCATCAGGAATTAGCGTTATATCTTTGTTCACTGTTGCTTTAGCTTATTTTTGGGATGACATGTCTTCAGTCAAATGGAATGAGGATTATTTGCGTAGAGCACTTCGACTTTCTAACTCGCTTCCTTCAATGTCCTTTTCGTCCTTTATTTTAAGAACCACTATAATAGTACCACAAGATGACGTTTTTCAGCTTAGAAATGTTCTGGAGCCATTAGGACAGCTTGAAGGTCAATAGTGAAAACATGACTTTCTTCTTCCTTATCTTTAAGTTTATCTTTTCTGGCTACTTCTTTCTTTTTTTTGTGAATGTTATATTCTTCTAGTCCGAGGTTTCCCACTAAATATCGAGCACAAATTTCGCATTGACCTTTTTTGGGGGTAGACAATGCTATTTTTTTATTTAAACATCTTTAATGTGGTCCTGCAAAGTGGTTTAATCTTCTGTTTTGTTTAGAAATCATTAACATAAAATTTGTAAAGTTTTCCTTTGGAACCCCATTCAGACAAACTTCACATTGTTCAATATTTGAACACATACACCATCCCAATTAGTATCAATGAAAAGACCAGAAGTCCATCTTTCATAATCAGTTCGCTTCTAGAGGAAAATAGATTTCAAATGTAAATTTTCGTTCTAATATAGAAATTATCAGATTTTTGTTCAAAAGTTTGGTCTACTGGGTCCGCCAACGTTCATCCGATTATCATCCAAAGGTGTAGGCTAGTTCTTTGCATTGTACCCCAACAATGAATGACGTTAAACATTATATCTGAACTACATTAGCTGTAGTATTCTTTTAAAATATAAATATTCCTGTGGACTTACGACCTTTTCGTACTCAAATTTGTACGTTTTGTGGACTTACGACCTTTTCCGACAAGGGCAAAACATATAGAAAAACGCGACATACTACCATTTTCTTTGTATCATACGACTTGTTTTGACTTGTACTATCATCCTGTAACAAAAACGCGATTTCCAAAAAAAAGTGGACTTACGACCTTTTCCGACGGAGCAGACGATATGTATCTTCTAAGCGCTCGTAAAATATATATTTGGTCTGTTAGGAGGGTTGGCGTTTCTTTGTTTGGCATGACGACTTCTATTTTGTTTTTCAAAATAGTCAGGCTAAATCCCATAGTCGTTGTTTTAATATTTTATTATAACAACTTTAATTTATTAGTGGGAAAAATGTTTGCAAGTGAAGTTACTCGAGTTTAGGTAGTTCCAAGGAAATTCTCGTTCAGAGTGTTTCTTTGGATATAAAAAGTTTCTTGTTGAAAAACAAGAAACAAGGGAACTGCCTTACCCCTTGGTAAACATCGCCAATTTTTTCCAACTAATAAATTAAAGTTGTTTTTATATTTGGTCTGTTTGTCCTTGTCTTCAGTGCGAGTATGAACACAAATAATCCCAATCCATCATACTTCCTGTACAGCAGAAAGGTCGGCCTTGTACTTTTCAAGTACATTTGCTAAAGCGTAAACTGCACCTTCTCTATAAAGATTGCGAACATTCCAAGTGCAGATTCGTAGGCTATGATCCTTAAAACGTTTGCGGGGGTCGTCAACTTTAGAGTAGTTTGTTTTTCTGTTCCTAGGGAAAGAGGGAAGGGTTAAAAATCCGACGCCCAAACCCAAATGCATGCAATCTACGAAAACGTATGGTTACAATTATAATTATTCTTAATGCTTAAGTTCTCAAACTGAGCGATGTCCTGCTTTAAACACTTCTAGACTAGGCTTTGTCACTAAGTATTTAAACCCGCTATAACAGTTAACTTTAAAAATGAATATGATAAAAGTTCCCTCATATACAAATATTTAATTTTCTTTTTCGCTCAGCCAAAGTAAAATTTTTTATTAAATAATGTAAAATGAAATGAATTATAAGACAAAAAATTCAATACTTAGGCACATTTCAATGCTTCTTCTCTGTCCTTAAATTCTTCTGCAACCACTTGACAGCTTGTTTGACCAATCTTAGCTGTTGCTATTACTCTATCCGTTTAAAAGTTACATACTTAGTCCAACACAAAAAAGGCATAATTATTCATTAATTCGCTCTTTTAATTTTTTACAGTGCATATTTCATTCATCAGATCCACAAAATACACATTTGCATATGCAACAACACACAAGCATACATATAAAATCTCCATATGATACGCACATAAAGACGACACTCACAATTTTATACACCGTATAAGTCGTTGCCGTTTTTTATTCACTTGATTCCGTTAAATATATAGGACATAGTAATTATCATACCAAACAGCGAAACGAAAAAAAATTAACGTGGTCACACAATCCGCATGCATCATCATGGCAGGATGTGCAAATGAGAGAATTTGTCCACAATGAGAACTCGAATTATGTTCTTATGTATAAATGCGCAATTATTCGTACATACGAGTGTGTACATATGTATATGAAGGGTACATTTGCAATTTCAATTATTATTTCGACAATTATAAAGCACACATTGAAATGTGATATATGTATATGTATAAAGTATTTTAAGGCACTAAAATAATGAGTGAGAGAAAAAAGACTTTTGTCGTATGGTGTCAACCATGTGATTCTTCCCGGTAAGAGGGATGCGTGCTAATGATGTAGCACAAGGTGTTCGTTTCGGATTTTTTTTTTTTTCGTTGGTGTAGAATAATGGAAAATCATAAGAAAACCAAAATCGCAATAAAAGAATAAAACGCCAATGCAATTCGATTATCACAGATGGACGGACATGCATATATCGATTCAGGATTTTATCCAGATCAGATATATTCATATGTATATTAGGGTTACGACTTTGTACAACCTCGTATCCCTGTATCATCCCAGCAAAATTTGAAGGAAGGGGTTCCATGCGATGACTTGATTTCATGGCATCTTTTGCTTGGTTCAAACGAAGCCGTTATTTTCATTAGCATTTGAACCAATGCAAAGGAAGTCGTGAAAGATCGGATCTTTTCATCAGCATTTGAACCCATTCCATCGATCCAATAGAGATGAATTTTTGTGTTTTTATTTATTTTCACTTTTCTAAATATATAAGATTAATTATTTACAATTCGGATCTCTCGAAATCACAAAAACGTTGTTAAAACTCTCGTCGTAATGATAATGTCATTGCAAAGTGTTGGTGAAAATGACATGCCAAAGCATTGGAGGAAATTAAATGTCAAAG